>NW_005843737.1:7021-8847 GCF_000455745.1 Alligator sinensis | reverse complement strand
AGCAGGAATTCAGTGTAGCTTTGTGAGCAAGCAGTGTTATGACAGTGCAGCTCTTGTCTCTTTCTTTCAGAAGCAATACATTTAAGAAACAAAATGATTCATAGGCTTAAAAAAAATTAATGGATTTTTCAAGAACTAGTGAAAGTATCTAAGCAAACTATGAATGGAAAAATAATTCTACTTTTGCATCTAAGGCATTTGTCTTCATACCTACTGAAGAAAGCTATTTAACTAAAAAATATCCTGAAAGGCAGGTAAATACCAGCTATGACCAATAATGTTGCTTTACAGGAAAAGTGGAGGTGACTCAAGTAGCATACCAGAAAGCTCATGAACCTGTTCCCTTGTAAGGGGAGTAAAAGAGAACCAACATAGCTGGTGGTGGTGAGTTCCACAGGGATCAAGAGGATCATCTGTTTCATAGCAGGAGTGGAACCATGACTATTACTGAAGCCTAAGTAGACTAGGCAGGTATTGTACCATAACCTGTCATGACACAAGCCTTATTTGACCAATCTTTGTTGCCATCCTGCCAGCTTCATTGCTGCACCAAGATAAAATTTGCTCAAAGACTGTTAAAAATCTTTATCATTAACTGATATTCTCCAGATGAGTGATTCTCAGTCATAGTTTCATAGTTGTTAGGGTCGAAAGGGACCTGAGCAGATAATCAAGTCCGACCCCCTGCCATGGGCAGGAAAGAATGCTGGGGTCAAACGACCCTGGCAAGGGGTCTATCTAGCCTCCTTTTAAAGACCCCCAGGGTAGGAGCGAGCACCACTTCCCTTGGAAATTGGTTCCAGATCCTAGCTGCCCTGACTGTGAAGCAGTGCCTCCTGATATCTAACCTGAATCTACTCTCCATCAACTTATGGCCATTATTTCTTGTTACTCCCAGTAGTGGTCGGGGGGAACAGAAACTCTGCCATTGCCTGCTGGTCTCCCTTGGCCAGTTTATAGATGGCCACCAGATCCCCCCTCAGCCTTCTCTTGTGGAAGCTGAACGGGTTCAGGTCTCGTAGCATCTCCTCGTAGGGCCTGCCCTGCTGCCCCTGATCATGCGAGTGGCCCTCCTCTGGACCCTCTCGATGTTGTCCACATCCCTCCTGAAATGTGGTGCCCAGAACTGGACACAGTACTCCAACTGCAGCCTGACCAATGTCATATAGAGGGGGAGGATCACCTCCTTGGACCTGCTCGTGATGCATCTGTGGATGCATGACAAGGTGCGGTTAGACTTCCTGACTGCGTCCCCATATTGGCGGCCCACATTCATCTTGGAGTCTATAATGATTCCAAGATCCTTTCCTGCCTCTGTGCTGACAAGAAGGGAGTTCCCCAGCCTGTAGGTATGCTGCTGGTTCTTTCTCCCTAGGTGCAGTACCCTGCACTTGTCAGTATTGAATCCCATCTTATTCTCATCTGCCCACCCCAGTAACCTGTCCAGACTCAATTCAAACCTATCCCTCCCTTCTAGCATGCCCACTTCTCCCCACATCTTAGTGTCATCTGCAAATTTGAACAAGGTGCTTTTCACCCCCTCGTCCAAGTTGCTGATGAAGATGTTGAACAGTGCAGTCCTGAGGACCGAGCCCTGGGGAACCCCACTGCTCACATCCCTCCAAGTTGAAAATGACCCATCCACCACCACTCTCTGGGTGCGGCCCTCCAGCCAATTAGTGACCCATCTGACTGTGTAGGTATCAATGCCACAGTCTCCTAGTTTTTTAATGAGAATGGGGTGAGAGAATGCCGAAGGCCTTCCTAAAGTCCAGAAAGACTATGGCCACCACGATACCTGCATCTAAGGATTTTGTGGCCTGGTC
>NW_005843737.1:6226-6883 GCF_000455745.1 Alligator sinensis | reverse complement strand
GGCCTATAGTTTCCTGGGTCCTCCTTCCTCCTTTTTTTGAAAATGGGGACCACATTGGCCCTTTTCCACTCCTCTGGCACCTGGCCAGAGCACCATGAGTGCTTGTAAAGGTGTATAGTCAAGCTACTACAGCACCTTGTGGTTCTGTGAGATCCTTTTAAGGGTGCCTCAGGGTACCATGCTATTATTACCTCTTGGAGAAACTGGCTAATTGTTGCCTTGAGTCCTCCACGATCCACTGGCTGGAAAATTGGCTCCGGGGTCGGACCCAGAGGGTAGTCATTGATGGAAGTCACTCATCGTGGTGTCCTGTGACCAGTGGGGTCCCCCAAGGCTCTGTCCTTGGACCCATACTGTTCAACATCTTCATTAATGATGTGGACACTGGAGTCAGAAGCGGACTGGCCAAGTTCGCAGATGACACCAAACTTTGGGGCAAAGCATCCACACCAGAAGACAGGCAGGTTATCCAGGCTGACCTGGACAGGCTCAGCAAGTGGGCAGACGAGAATCTGATGGTGTTCAACGCCGATAAATGCAAGGTTCTCCACCTTGGGAAAAAAAAACCCGCAGCATCCTTATAGGCTCGGCAGTGCTATGTTGGCTAGCACTATGGAAGAAAGAGACTTGGGGGTCATCATTGACCACAAGATGAAC
>NW_005843737.1:2937-5860 GCF_000455745.1 Alligator sinensis | reverse complement strand
CGGAGGTGGTTCAAGCGCCTTCATTGAACACCTTCAAGATGAAACTGGATGCTTATCTTGCTGGGATCCTATGACCCCAGCTGACTTCCTGCCCTTTGGGCAGGGGGCTGGACTCGATGATCTTCCGAGGTCCCTTCCAGCCCTAATGTCTATGAAATCTATGAAATTATGTGTGCAAATTCCTAAACAAGACATACAAGATAAACCAAGAGGGCACATCCACACATGCAGGCACGTACACTTACAGCAGCTCAAACAGCAGCCATACAAATTTGTGCCAGAGATTTGTACCTCAGCACACGTGCCTGAACATAACTTTGGTGTGGGCAAGTTGTGTCACTTGGGGCAAACTTACCCTGCCCAGCTCCTCCCTGGTCTGCAGCCAGGGGGAGATAGAGGCTGGGGCCAGCACCAGTGTAAGAACCTGCCGTGGTGAGCAGCTCAGGGCTACTTACCCTCAGGAACGTCTGAGGCCTGGCCAGTTGGTGTCTGGGGATACCACCCTCTTGTGCCAGCTGGACTGCTGAAACAGCCCTAACCTAGAGTGGCCCCTGCACCCTCTATCCACTGCAGCAGTCTGGCCATGGGGGCTGCTGCCTAGATGTGACCTGCTGCCACCTGTGGCAGCATTCGCCCCTTTGGATCCACAACCCCATGGCTGCATGCCTGCCAGACCCAGGTGGGGACCACATGGCCACATGGGCTGTGATACAGATACTGCACATCTGGGCCAGCTGCCAGCGGGCCATGGCTGCACAGTTGGCCTTCAGGTGGCACTGTCCTCATAACCAAGCTGGGAAGCTGTGGTTTTGAGCATCTCATAGTCCAGTGACTGGGGAACTGGCTCTGGGGTCAGACCCAAAGGGTACTAGTTGATGGAAATAAATCAGTGTGGTGCAAGGTTACCAGTGGAGCCCCCAGGCCTCAGTACTTAGGCCGGTACTCTTCAATATCTTCATTAATGATCTGGATTCGGGCTTCAGATGTGGACTGGCAGAGTTTGCAGACAGCACTAAACTATGGGGGAAGGCGGTCATGTTGGAGGACAGGCTGGGGATACAGGCTGATCTGGACATGCTTGCAAAGTGGGCAGACCAAAACCTGATGGTGTTCAATGTAGAGAAATGTAGGGTACTCCACCTTGGGAGAAAAAAACAGCATCATACTTATAGGCTTGGTGGTGCTACACTCGCTAGCACCATGACCGAAAGAGACGTAGCAGTCTTGATTGAGCACAAGATGAACATGAGCCACCAATGCAATGCCATAACCAGCAAAGCAAACCAAACTCTGGCATGTATCCACTGATGCATTTCAAGCAAAACCAAGGACATCATCCTCCTGCTTTACTTGGCCTTAGTGAGGCTGCAGCTGGAGTACTGCATCTAGTTTTGGGCTCCCCACTTCAGGAAGGATGTGGATAAGCTCAAGAGAGCCTAGAGGAGAGCCACCCATATGATCAAAGGCCAAGAAAGCAAGCCTTATGAGAAGAGGCTGAGGGATATGAAACTCTTCACCCTGGCAAGGAGAAGGCTCAGGGGGACTTGGTGGCTGCCTATAAGTATATAAGGGGGGTGCATCAGGATCTGGGAGGACAGTTGCTCACCATAGCTCCCCAAGGGATAACTAGGTCTAATGGCCACAAACTTCTAGAAGGCAAATTCAGACTTGATATAAGGAAAAACTTCTTTACAGTCCAGGTGTCCAAGGTTTGGAACAGACTCCCCCCAGAGGTCATTTTATCCTGAAGACTTCCTGCCTCTGGCAGGGGGGCTGGACTTGATGATCTCATGAGGTTTCTTCCAGCCCTTAGTGTCTATGAAATCTATTAAATCTATGCGGTTATGTCTTCTGTGTCCCCACTGTGCCATCTGGGCAGCTATTGTCCAAGAAGATGTGCTTCTTGTGATCACCTGCTTTGAACTGTCAAAGCATGGCCTCCTGGCCCCAAATGGCCAGGAGGTAAGCCACCTCATCTGCCCTCCAGCTGGGTCCCTGGTGCTGGCCCTGGGCAGGTTTCTCTGCCTCACTAGCAGAGATCCTGGTGTTCCCTGTTTAAAAATGGCAAATTCTCTGATAAAAAATCCAAATTCTCTCATTAAAATACCCCAAATCCTTGTTTTTCTATAATCAAAATGAATTGCCACTAGATATAGAAGGATCAGTTGGGCAATGTTTTATTGCTATATTTACAATTTTAAAGCAATTTGGAAGCCTACCAGTGCCTTTATCATTATAATAAAATGAATTCTAAATATCTCTACACTTTGGTGTCTGCTTTTGGTTCTTTTATCATAAAAAATTCAGAGCTACTCCTGCCCCCTTTGCTCACCAGAATGTGGGGTGCTAAGCAGCACTGATAATATGCTGGTTCTCTGCCCCTGCCCTTGCCCCTCACTCCCAACCCACAGCCCCCCAGTGCTGCTCACTCCTGACCCACTGCCCTTGCCTGCCCCCACTTATCTCCCTCCTGGCAGCAGCTCTGTCCCAGCACCAGGACATGCATCTAGCTGCAGCTGTCTCTCCCTCTGCTTTGTGGCTCTGAACTGTGCCAGCCCTTAATGTTCTGCTCCCTGCACCTATGCCCAGGCCCCAGTGATCCTGGGAAGCCCTTGACTGTGGCTCAGGGACTGGGCTGGGCAAGCCCCTTCCCTTCCAAGATGGTATCCCCCTGCACAGGTTACTCTGGTGGGGAACAGGGGGTGCTCTAAGTCTGGCTCTCACAGATACTCCTACCTGAAGTGCTCCCCCATCTTTGACCCTCATCTCTCTCACACACATACACACCTCTGCTGCCATCTCCACCTCTCCCCCAGCCCATTGCACCCCCAAAGTGGTTCCTGAGACCAGAAGCCCCCTCCCCCCCCAGGCTGGGGCCACATATCCCACCACCAGTGTGGGCAAAGGGCAGGGCTGCAGTGTG
>NW_005843737.1:0-561 GCF_000455745.1 Alligator sinensis | reverse complement strand
GTGGGGGTCTACTACAGACCCCCCAACCAAGGGGAGGAGCTGGACCGGGAATTTTCGGGCCAGCTTGCAGAGGCATGTAAGGCAAGGGATGTAGTTGTCATGGGTGACCTAAATTACCCGAACATCTGCTGGGAGGAGCAGTCAGTCAGGTCGGACCGTTCCAGGAGGTTCCTGGCCAAGATACAGGACCTTCACTTAACCCAGGAGGTGCACAGTCCCACCAGAGGAAATGCCCTGTTGGACCTAGTCCTGGCCACAGGCAATGATCTGGTAAGGGGGCTCCAGGTCCTTGACCACCTGGGTGACAGCGATCATCGCTTGCTGGAATTCATCATCCTGCGCAGGGTGACAAGGGCCTGCAGCAAGGTGGTAGCCCTAGACTTCAAGAGGGCCAACTTCAACGAGTTGAGGATATTCGTAGGAGAGGTGCTGGGGTTCTCGAGGGCAGGGGAACTCAGTGCCCAAGATGAGTGGTCGTTCCTTAAGGAGACAATACTCAGAGCCCAAGAGGTGACAATCCCAACTAGAATCAAGGAGGGCAAGAGTGCCCAAAAGCCTCCC
>NW_005843736.1:36306-56154 GCF_000455745.1 Alligator sinensis | reverse complement strand
CCTCAAGAAGGACTACTCTTTGGGTATGTCTACATGCACACTTTACTGCACAGTAGCCTAATTTACTAAGCATTTCACCTACACAGCAATTAGAACACAATAGATTAATTTACTCCACCATAAATTAGTCCCATCATACACAGGTACCATCTAATGGAGGAGTAAATTACTGTGTTTAAACACACATGTACACAGCGACGTCGGAACTAATTGACTCTGGCTCAGTTTATTCAATCACATTAATTGGACGTGTAGATGCTCCCTTTGTCTCCTTTCCAGAACTAACCCAAAGACTTGCTTCATAACAGGACTTCATTCATAACACATAATGACTTGGCTTTATGTGTGTGTATACTGTATCTGCTGCCCAACAACTGACTGTTTCTAGGACCATTTTGAAAAGCACAGAGCATAGTCTTTTTATCATTATCGTTATAAGGTAAACAAAGCAGCATGGAAGATATCAAATCCCAATAGTTTTAGCACTGTTATATCCATGCTCCTACAGAAAAATTATCTTGAAGACTGAAGGAGAGATGAAGGGAACCAGTGGAGATGATTAATTACAAGTGTATCTTACATAAAAAGCTAATTTAAAGATGCACCTTAATTTATGGATTTAGAGATTTCTGTTAGCTCTAGGTCATGAAGACCAATATTACTATAAAAGACCAGGAGTACATATGAAAGTATCCTGCTATCCGAAAGTCTGAAATGAAAGTAAATTGTGTTTTAAGCTGGCACAAAGCCTGTGCAATCCTGTCTTGCACAGTCTTTCTATACACATATTCCCACAGAAGTTAGTCAATGACGTATATGGTGAAGGAAAGTGCAGAATATACAATGGAAACTATACTACTTGGAGCAATACATAACCTATGTCTTTACCAACCAGAACTGAATCAATGCTTGCTAGGCCAAAATATTTGTGTCAGTTTTTTCATGTAAAATAGCTTTTCACCAAATAGAATTTCACAAACTAAATTTTTGTGGGAAAATTTTGCTTTTCCCAAAGTGTTTCAATTTTTAAATTAAAATATTCAACATGAAATGAAAATTGCTTTTTAAAATTCAGCTCATTCTTGTCTTGTTTTTAAATAATAATTTATTTTTTCTCTTTCCTTTTTCACTCTGAAAAAGCGCTTGTAAAACAGAAAGTCAGAAAGAGTGAAGCTGCTTTCCCTCAGTTATTTAACTTCTCCTTCCTTGTGCTAGAAAAGGAACACATACTTGTGTAAGACACAGAAAAATTGAAAAATGCCAACTCCCTCCAAACACCTAAAACTTTAAACCAAAAACTAAAACCAGATTTTGAGAACTAAATTTTAAAAAGTATTTTTCTAAATCTGAAAAAAATTGAACAAAACAGAAACATATTTCTGTCAAAATTAAAATTTAATTTTCATCCAGTCCCAGTGATATACAAGACCTTTGAACTGTGCCTTTAGACAAAGATCTGAAACAACCCTAGAAGACAGCTAGGCAAGATGTTTCAATTGCCTGGTTTTGTGGCAGAAATAGGTACCGGAAGAGAGAGGATGGAAAAAAAGCAACGATAAAAGAAATGTCATACCAAAAGTGAAGATATTCTGGTTATATCCTAAAATGATATTAATTATCGAACTGATATACTGTAAAATGAGCATCTAAACATTTTAAGTAGAACCTTAAAGCAGGTATCATAAAATCTGTCATTTTTATCTTTCAAATACAACTGTACAGAAAATTGTACGGCAAATAGCCATAGCAATCTTCACTCTGAAAAGCAAAGCGTCTTTCCTGTTCCTTGCCACTTTCTATCACATGCAATATACTGAAGAGACAGTATCCTTCCGTGGAAGGCTGGGAAGACCCTACGTACTCTTTTAGCACACACTTGCATTTATTTGAATTGAATCCCTACTTCCATGGCATATGACATCCACTCAAAAACACAGCAGTGGCATTCATTTCACCTACTATTTAAAATGCCCAGCACATGCTAACATTAAGTCAAAATGAAAGGAAGCAGTTTTGCACAGTGGTTGCATCTCTGAGAACAAAAATATGATGAAAAAATCAGTGAACAAAATTAGAAGAATAATCATGTTCAAATGAGTGGCATACCAGAAAATTGTTGGTATGCCTAAACTGTGCAATACAATTCTGTGTATTGTCAAGCTTGGCCACTGAAAGTAGTATTGCCACAATGTCAGCACTTCTCCTGAGTTAATTTACCCTCAGGTGCTCATTCCAGTAGATTGTTTCCAGTAGACTGAAGGAGTTGGGTAACTGGGAGATGATCCCTCAATTAAGGAACCAGGTAGAGCCAGACTGGGTCTGCAAAGGTAGCCTACTGCTCCACCATTAAAGTTTCTTTTTCTCACTCATGAATGCCTGTATTTATTGAACCCAGTGATCACTACACTTAGGGCACTGAATGCTTCACTGTAGACATACTGCATCTCGTTGGTCCCACCCCTCTGTTCTTATACAGGCATTGACTCCATCGCTTTCTGGCCTACTAAACATCTAGGATCTAAAGAACAACATAAATCATGAAGAATTTGGTATGAACAAGAAGCACAACGGAATAAATGACTGAAGGTAATTTAACATGCTATAATACAGGCCACTGCCAAAAGTGTTTATTGCCTCGATTATCCTAATGTCTGAGACTCCTACCTCTTTACAAGAAACCCACTGTGCTAAGCAATGTACACAGCAAAAATATGGTGCCTGACCTAGAGAGCTTACAATCTAACACAAGAGATAATGGATAGATATCATGAAAGACAAGACAGAAGTTACAAGGGTGTCAAAGAGAGAGCCTGCAGATCCACACCATCCAACCTGCTATACTGCCTGCCACATGCAGCGTGAGCTGGCCCGGGCCTCAGTTCCAGTCCCAGCCCCACAAACTGCATGCGGTGGTGCATACAGCTTGTCTGTCCCAGGCTGCATGTGGCACACAGGGCTGGTCTAGGGTGTGCAAGCAGCACATGCAGCCAGTCCAAAGCACGTTCTGTACCCAGCACATGGGGTCCGTCTGTGGGCCCAACCCAGCCCGCAGACAGACCCTGAACCCCTCATCTGGCCTGCCAAGTCAAATTAATTTGACTACCCTGATTAAGACAATACTGACTGATGTGCTAGCCAGGAGTCTCAGTACACCAAGCTTTTGTCCTTTTTTTCTTGATTTTTTCTTCTTGTTTTGTAAACAGGCATAATAGCAAAAGAGTGTCTTAAGAACGACTTTGAAAGAAGACCTGGTTCTGCAGATGAGTAGGCAGAGCACCTCCCAAGTACAAGAAGCAGCATTAAAAAGAGCTTCTTTAAAAATGTAATAAATGGATGATGAAGATTGACAGATGGGTTGATTAGAGGCAAGAATCGACATCTTGATTGGGAGGTGAGAGGTTATATGTGTGATGAGGATAGATCATGAAGGACCTTGAAAGTGAAGACTGGTTACATCTGATGCCACAGAAAAGGGAGAACCCCTGAAAGAACACACAGAGAGGAATGATATGGTCAAAATGTCACATGGTAGGGAAAATTATTTTGCTAGAGGCCTTTTGAATGGATAAGACAGGAGAGATATTTCATTGTCAAGGCTAAAAAGCAATGGTTCTGCATCAGGGTGCTGTGGTGCCTGCCCTGAGCCTCCTCCAGCTAACCCTGTGCCCCCTGTACCTGCTTATCTGAAAACTGCCTCCACTGCTGCACTCCCCTGCCCCAGCCATCACCTGTGCTGGCTGCCTCCATGCTCCCAGCAGCTCCAGGTGTGCACAGGAGAGATATTTCATTGTCAAGGCTAAAAAGCAATGGTTCTGCATCAGGGTGCTGTGGTGCCTGCCCTGAGCCTCCTCCAGCTAACCCTGTGCCCCCTGTACCTGCTTATCTGAAAACTGCCTCCACTGCTGCACTCCCCTGCCCCAGCCATCACCTGTGCTGGCTGCCTCCATGCTCCCAGCAGCTCCAGGTGTGCGTGGGGACAAACATATGGAGCCATTCTTTGCAGCCTGGTTCATCTTTTCCACTCTTCCCGCACTCCTGGGGCCAGTGGAAGGGGCCATGGGGGAGGTGACTGGTGTATGAGACCCTGCAGGATCAGTCTCAGCAGTTTGGACTGCCCTTGTCCCTTCAGATACAGGTAGGGCAGACAGTGGAAAGAGCAAGACACAGCAGAGTGAGATCCTGCCCACCCGCTTCACCCATGCTCTTATCTGGCCCCAACTAGATGAGTGCTCTTTATCTTTTCAGCCCCAAGGCAGCTCTCCATAACTTTTTCTGAATATACATTCTAGCTCAGTGATTCTCAGCTGGGGTGCCAGGAAATTCAGAACAAGCATGAAAGCTAGAAAGGTTGAGAGACGCCCACAAGTATAGGGTCAGAGTGTGCAGTACGCCAGACATGAGATAGTGAATCTGGGAAACAGTTAGCTGTGTGAATGGATATGAGAGGCTGTATTTGGGGTACAAGCAGATGTTCTGATTATGGTGGGACAGAGCAGTTCCCATTCAGATGTCCCTCATTAAGTGTCCTAGAACAATGACCAAAATCTGCTACCACAAAAAATGTGATAATGTTTTTTCCCAGGACATTCCAAAAGGCATCTGAACACCTGTCTCCAGCAATGTGGCAGAATAGGGGACCCAGGCATCCCACAATTCACCACATCTGCCCCAATCCTGGCCCCTCTTCATGTCCAGGACACATGGGGGAATTCCAAGGCATGTGTTTTTCACCCTAGAGAGCAAGGGAAGCCCATGCAGACATGTACCCCAGTCAGGGCCAGGTACCCAGGATAATTGTCCTGCAGGATCTGGCCCATGAAGCCCTGGAGTGGCCCCTCATCCCAGCTATATCCCAGCACAGCTCATCCCACAAGAAAAACAATGTATGTTCCTACATTAGAGAAATACAGCAAGAATGTGTAACATTCAAAAACAGGACTTGAGGGCCTCAAGAGAGATCAAACTAAGATGACACACAGGTTACAGGTATCAGTGGTTGCATTTACACATGCACATTTACTGAGCGGTAACCTAAATTACTGCAAACTGGTGTGCATCTACATCTGCACACCTGTACTGCACAGTAACTATGATGACTTATGTTGACTGGGGCATAAATTTGATACCTGAATGATCCAGGTATCAGATTTATGCCTGATTAGTTACTGCACCAGTAACGCATGTGTAGACACCTTACTGCACAGTAACACTGTGTTTATGGACTGACTTGGGACTAACTATAGTCCCAAACCAGTCCACACACAGTGTTAATGTGCCTTAATGCCTGCACATGTAGAGCCAACCTATTCCTGCCTCCTGTGCAGTAAGTTACTGCGCAGTAAATTTAATGCAATGTAAATGTACGTGTAGACGTTGCTAGTGTTGAGTAGGATGGTGCTGTAGTCTGTAGCTACTGATAAAGTATTTAACATAGAGGGTTAAGGGTCTGAAGGGAGATTAAGAACTGAACTTGAGCTTGCATGCAAAAGAGAGACAGCCCAACATGAACAGAAGGAGGGTACTCCGGAACAAGGAGGTAGATCTATAAGTCATCAGTCCTATGATACTCTTATAATAGCAGAATTTATTTTTCTGAATATGATTAGTCCCAGGGTCACATTCACTGCCCTGGCTAGGTAGTGCCTGCCCCAGCCACACTCCCTCTCTCACCACAGGGGCCTTGACCTGCCCTAGCCCATGCCCCTTCCTTCCCCCAGCCCCTTCTCCCCCACAGGCTTACCCTGGCTTCCAGAGTTGCATTCACCACCCTGGGTGGGCAGCACCTGCCCTTGCCCCATGCCCTCCCTCACCGTGGGGACCTTGATCTGCCCCCCACACATCCTTCCCCACCATAGACTTACTGGCCAGATGCTACTCTCCAAGCTGCCCAACTGCATTTCTGGCCACATGCATGCTTCAGCTGTGCCCATGCATGCGGCATTTATCGGTGACATTATCAGCTACACTAGCCAAAAAAAGCCAGTTGCTGATAATGATTTTTTGCCTTTTATTGGTGCCAATCCAACATGGACCAATATATTGGTGCACCTCTAGCACCAACCATATCCCACCAAGAGGAAACACAGGCCAAATTATAATGTTGTGTCACTCTTCAGTATCTGGTCAGCTTCTACAACTATAGCAGCGGTTACCAATCTGTGATATGCATACCACCAATGGTATTCAGACAACCTGTTTGTGGTATACGACAGCAGTATGTGGGGGCACTCGGGGCACTTATGCCCAGCGCAGGCCCAGCCAGTGCTGCACATCACAGCAAGGGGCACAGCCTCTGCTGGGCTGTCTGTAGTGCCAGCACTCCCTGCACACACATGCAGGTCTTGCACTTTCCAGGCATGGGAGGGAAGTTCCACGCACTGGTGCTGGCTGCCTTCCCCGCCAGGATTGCGCGGCATGGGAGGGAAGCCCCTGACCACCTTCCCCTGGGTGGCGGGGAAGGCTGCCAGCTCCAGTGCACAGGGCTTCCCTCCTGTGCCTGGCGAGTGCAGGGAGTGCCGATGATACAGACTGCCTGGTGGAGAATGTGCCCCTCTCTGCAATGTGCAACGCTGGCCGGAGCTGCACCCCACTGGGTGCCCTGAGCGCCCCACCACCTGCTGCTGCACCACAGAGGGATTGCAGGAGGTCCCCACACCCCCTCACCCTCCCTCACACCCCACTAACCCCACACACCCACACCCTACTCCCATAACCCCCCACATATACACAACCCCCCGACATGTCCTATGCTCCCCAACACAGATGCAGCCACACCCCCTCACAAACCCCACACATGCACCCACCTCCTTCCCACACACTCCACCTGGTGGTACTTAAGGTTGTATCATTTTAAATTGGTGGTGCACAATCTGTCAGAGTTTGGAAACCACTGAACTATAGAATATTTCCGTTTCAAGGCTCATGGTAACTCCACACACAGCCTCTAGACAAGTAGGGACCACAGTGCCCTAACTCAGGGCTGTTCAACCCCTGGCGAATGGAACTACATCATCCAGCCCACTGGGATCCCCACAGGTCCAGAAATTTGGCAGCAGTGGGGCAGTGGCAACATTAATTGCCACTCCCCTACTGAGAAATTTCTGGACCTGTGGGAAACGCAGCAGGCTGGAGAGTGTGACTCTGCATACTGTACTGGGTACATGAGGCTGGAGCAATGTGGGGCTTGGCTAGGGAACAGCAGGGCATAAGCTGGGCACACCAGGGTGGGCCAGAGCAGTGCAGGGCTTGATCCAGATGTGGGGAGCCAAGCTGGGGCAGCATGGGGCCTGATCTGGCCAGCGCATTGCCCAACCCCACATGTCAACACCTCGAGGGACCTGGCCTGCAGACCAGTTCTGTGCCACTCATCCAGCCCATGCGGCCAAAAGGTAGCATCAGTGCCCTAGCCAAATCACCTCTTAGTTACATTCCCCCTACAATTTCGTTTTGATAAAGCACATGGTGTCTTGGCTTAAGAGTCTACAACTGCACTCCTCACTGTCATGTGCTTCTAATCCAGTGATTCTCAACCTTTTTAGACTCAAGGTACCACTCATTTGGCTCCCTCCATAACTTCTGTGAATTTAGCAGCACCCCAATTTAAAACCTAATTTATTCATTATAGTGCTTACCTCCTTACATAGGCATTGGGGGAAGCAGAGCCACCAAGCAGGGGAAACTTGAGCCTGCCTTTATGTGCTTATTTCCTCATACTTCCCTTATTATCCTCACTTTTCCTGTGGCACCCTTCCAAGGAACTCGCAGCTCCCCAGGGTGCCCCAGCACCCCAGTGGAGAATCACTGTCCTAAGCTTATGCTGTGCTCCAGGTAAGAGCTGGCTACTAGGGGTGTGCAAAGTGGGTCCTATTCGATTCGTATTCAGATTCGGCCCAAATCAGGGACAGTGATTCAATTTGTTGATTTGGATCACTGTCCCTGATTTGATTTGGCCAAATCTGAATCTGAAGATTCGACTTGATTTGGACATAAACACAGCTTTAAATGTTTTTTCTACATACCTCAAGGTACCAGCGTGGCTCGTGAACGCTGAAATGCTGGGGCGGATGGAGCACGCCACAGGAGTGTGGAGGAGCCCTCCACATGCTTAGCGGCAAACCCGGAAGTAGACCAAAAGTACTTCTGGTTCACTTCCAGGTCCACAGGGAAGCATGCTGGGCCCCCCCCTCCCCCATGCCCCGCCTGGCTCAGTGATTGGCTGCGGGGGGAACCCAGGTGCCCCCCCAGACCCAGGAGGCACCAGTCGCTGAGCTGGAGGGTGCGGGGGGTGGCCCCCAGCGTACTCCCCAGCGGACCCAGAATTGGACTAGAAGTGCTTCTGGTTCATTTACTGATCTGCTGCCAAGTGAGCTGGGGAGCCGCCATACTTCTGTGGGATGCTCCATGAGCCCCACCATCGCAGTGTTCACGAGCCACCTGCTACCTAGAGGTATGTAGAAAAAACATTTAAAGCAGTGTCTACGTCCGAATCTCCGAATCTTTCTGAATCTCTCCAAATTGATTCAGAGGGTTCCGATTTGATTCGGAAGGATTAAAGGGTCATTTGATTCGATTTGGATTCAGCGATTCGGCCACCGAATCGGGCTGAATTTCTGCCTAATTGAAACAGGGACCAAAGCTTTGCACAGCCCTACTGGCTTCTTTTCTTTGGTAATGGAAAAAGTGATCCAGCTCCATTACCTGTAAACAAGGTAAGGTTTAATTAACTATTTTAAATAATTATAGAAATGCGTGCAAGGCTTAGTTTTAAAAAGCTGTTTAATATTCATAATGAATATAGTTTCCAAAAATCTTCCAAGAATTTTACATGGCAGATGATTTGGAACTTTCCTTCTTCGTACAAGTCAGAATTGCTTCAATTTGTTTCAGCTCTTGCAAGAAAATAGAAAATAAAATATCTGTTCTTTTTTTTTTTTTTTAAATCCCTACATGGGTGGGCAACCATATAAAACAAGAGAGCTGGGAGGTAATGGATTTTATCATGATAATTGTTATTGGATACTTTATGTTCATTCATTTTATCTTTACAATGTGTAGCACATAAAATGTACTATTTAAGAAACTAATATTCAGTTGCACCACATCTAACTTATATTTTCATCCAATTACAATATACAAGCAAAACACATAACAAAGAAGGCCCAATCTACCACTGCTCTGCATCTTGTATAGTAATTTACAGGAGAACAAAGTGGAAATCATGCTCCATTGATCCTCATTTGGCAGCATTTTGCATCCAGTCTGCTGTTTCAAAAGTATGAGGGGCCAGGTAACAGAAACTGCAGCAAGCAAACATTGTAAATGATCACAATAGGCATTCAACACCCAATTAAAAGTAAACATGGAAGGGGCAAAATGACTTTACATTTATTTTTGTGCTTATGTGAACATTTTCTACTCGATTTGTTGAAACTGAACTCCATTCTCACCAATAAGCTTCCATATTCAGTTGATTTTGCTTATTCACATAATAAAATGGCATCTACAGATTTTGCTTTATGGAAAAAATTCTATAGAGTTGTAAGAAGGTGATGTACCACTAACAGAATTAAACCAGATATGCCTGGATATCTCGGAAACTGTTTTGTATTAATACCATAACAGTGTTGGTACTTTCATTACAGTACTATCTACAGTACAAACTAACACAGCCATCCACATTTCAAGAACCAGTAAGACTAAAAAATTAAAGAAAAAAGAAAAAATCTTACAAAGGTTATGCCTAATTGTTGTGCATTGTCAATACAGCTAAGTCTAGTTTTAGTTCAAATTTGGGATATAGCTGAAGAAATATTTTGTTTTCTCAAATTCATTAAGTATATTTTTAATATTTCAGTATCGGCACATCTAAAGAGGCAGAACTTTTATTACAGTACCAAACTATTAATTCAAATAGTGACCATAATTATCAAGTGACGCACGACACCAAATGCCAGTTCCCTTGACTTGAGTAGTCCCACTCAAGTAGAACTATTAATATTCAGAGGCCCAGCATAAATTATGCACCTGAATAACTTTGCATTATAATAAATATACTCAGTATGGGTTGTACAATTGCATCTCAAGCACATAAAGCTGTAATATCATGTATCTCACGTGACTTTCAGCAACTGAAAATCTGTGTTAACACCAGTTAGGAAATCAGATTAATACCAGAAACAATTTAAGAAGCTCTTTTATGTAATTGGCCCAAATCAATAGTTAATTCTAAAAACAGGACACAACACATTCAGTTTAGACACGCACATGCACACATCCCTTCTAAAATTAATTCAATATTCTGTCTATGGAATATTAATCTCCAAGCATCTCACAGAGTTTAATGTATTCATCTTCACAACACCTTCATGAGGTAATGAAGCATTGTTATCCCCATTTAACTGAGGCTGCAAACAGAAGTCAACTTTGTGGTGCCATAATTTGCCCTCAGCTCCTTTTGGGAGTTCCCCCTCTCCACTTGCAGATGAGAAGTGGGGGAATCTCTGGCAGGGGGATTCCTCCATGACACAACATGGTGAGGGAGGACACATCCGCAAGCAGGTATTTCCTCTGCCTGCGGGAATTTCCCCAACTTGAGGCACAGCATCTGGGGCCCTTTTCCCACAGGATTGGGCCCCACAAGACTCAGCAGGGGCAAGGGACAAACCCTGCAGAACAGCCCCAGTGACCTGATATATAGTGGCACAGCTGATCACGCTCCTAAAAGGATGTCTCTTTCAAGCCAGCGACATTGAGTAACTTCCCCGAGGAAATCCATGGAGATATAAGGATTTCCTGACAGCGTCTTCAAATACTATGCTGGACCATACTTCTTCCACCGTATTTACCACAGCTAACTTACTGATACATCAATAACCGGTATTGGCTCTAGATGGACTGGCTCTATGCCCAATATGTTATAATAACCTTGAAAAAGCATTTGGCTCAGCCTGTGAACACATTAGCATTAATTTAAATCTGCTGCTTTGTTTACTACATGAAATATCTGCTTGTACTTTATGGCTAAATGATATCAGTGAAAGAGGCCGAAGCACTGCATGCAACAATAACCCAAGTACGTAACTCAAGTTATGCACCGGAGACAAAACTCAATAAGCATCAATTTAGATCTGCTCTTCCAGAAGGCAGCCTATTCTTAAGAAGTCATGTATTTTAACACCATGAGAGTCACTATGAGTAACACTAATAGCTTTAGAAACAAATGATTCAGAAAACTTCAAGAACTGAGTCCAGCCCACCTGTCACTCAATTCTGTAAATCTGATTTAGGACTCAGACTGATTTTAGCAGAGTCATTCCTGATTTACACTAAGAGAAAGGCAAAGAATCAGGACCAGTGGGAATGTTGTAAGTGATATTAGCAGGTTCAATATAGTATATTTATTTCAATGAATTACAGAAAAGATTCATAGACGAAGCAGTTATGGTACAAAGCTTTTCTTGTCTTTCTCAAAGCCACGAGTGTGACGGGTCTACAATAGCTCTCTAATTATACTTATGGAAACTCAAGCATGGTTGCAAGTGGTAACTTATTGCACAATATCAATGTAGCTTAATGCACCGATTAAAAAGCCAGGTCGAGGTTTGTGTGCAGTTGGCATAATTACCCGTAGTTCGCTAAACTGATTGCTGCAGACTAATGAAATAATCTGGCAAAACCAGAAGCATTATTGCTTATAATTCCACACCCATGACATCTCTTAGCCATTGAGAGTCCAGATGAAAGTAGATGAAGATGGTTTTTTGTTACTGTCTCAAAAACTTTTGAAAGCAAATTCCCAGGTCCTGTTTAAGAGCCCTGCTAGAGGGAATAGCAAACAACAGGTGGAAATTACAGGCTAGATCCAAAACCCACTGAAGTCTACAAAACTCCTTCCATTGGTTTAACTAGGTTTTGGATCAGGCCCTAAGGCACCACTAATCCCCGGTTCTCTATCGGCTATCTCTTCAAATCACATTACATCTACGTTTGGGTATCACAGATCTGTGCACCGATCTGAACAGTGAGAAACATGGAGCTGAAAAAAAGCATAACTAACATAACAGAAAGCACCGTGAACACAGCGTGGCAAAGACCTTGTTACAAATCCATTTTCCTGACTACATATGCTACCGAATCAATCTGCTCTGTCAACTCGTACAAAGACCGAAAGTAAGCACCTTACGCGTACACCACTGTATGACTATCAACAGCTTCTAAGCAACCATGAAATGTAGCCCAAGTGTTATCCAAGGCTCCCCTACATATCAGCAAGAAAGAAATCACGTATATACATGTGTCCTCGGAAAACAAACCGATTCTGAAAAGCTTAATGTGCACAAACTCCCACATTGCATTGTTTACAATAATTTAAGCATAAGGACTGGCTGTGTGTTTTCTCTCTCTGACAACTTTTCCTAATGGAGAAATGAACTACAGGATATCAGACACCCCCGCACAATTGAGGTGCTTCCAGGAGACAAAAGATATACTGTAGCCTATTTCTTTTATTTCCTGTGAAAAGCCCCAAAACAAAACTAAAAAGATTATCTGGGTTTCCAATTAGCAGCTGACACACACAAGGGCCCTATTCAAGCCTCCTTAGTCATAGCTGTCGAGACAAAAGTCCCCCTTGACTTCAGAAGGGTGCTAAACCTGCAGATGTCTGACTAAGCGTTTCAAAGGAAAGGCAGACAAAGTGCTTAGGGTAAATGGGATGTCTTTTATTAGACCAACTAAACAGTTGGAAAAAATGGTTCTTTGCAAGCTTTCAGGCACAAACACACTTCTTCAGGCGTAGCGAGAGTCCAATTATTTAGGTGGTCTAATGAAAGATACCACATTTGCCCAAAGAGCCTTGTTTGTCTATGTCCTTGCACCAACACCCCTTTCAAAGGAAAGAGCACCTTGCTGGTCTGAAGTAGATGGCTGGGGATGGAAAAGGTCACGAATCAATGGCTCTCACAGGAAGGAGCGAGTAGAAGCCAGGTGGAAGAGCAGGAGGGCAAGGGCCAGCCTGAGCGAGGGGTTTAGCCCGGGCAGCGTGACGGCAGGGCACATCTGCACTGCACAGACTAAGCTACGTATGAAGCCCACCGGCCTGGCTAAAGGGAGGGGCAGCCTTCTGCCCTGAGCACTGCTTGATTTGCTGAGAGAGGCATAAAACTGTCAGTGAACACAGGTACACAGTTTGATCATTATTTCCACCGCCAGCTCTAGATCCATAGGTCTTGTATGAGCACTTCATTATTCATAAACAGCACTGGAGAGTAGAACGCTGCAGATGTCTGTTTGGATTAGACCAGACAAGAAAACTAATTCCTGTCCGGTTTTTCCCCCATGTGAATAGTCACAATCATGAATTCCAAATTTGCTTTTAATCAGTCATTTGAATCATCACTCCAAATATTGGAAAACATGCACAGTGACCACATATGTACTTCTAGTGCAAACACTACAGTTGTTCACTTGAACAAAGTAGAAACCCACAGATACCCAGACACTCACAGAAAACAGGGACACAACTTTCAAATTATTAATTTAACTTAACCAATATTGTCACACGCACCAGAGGATGCCAACCAGAGGTACACATGCCCCCAGGGGTACTTGGAAAGGTGCTAGCTGGTATGTGTGGGTGTGTGGAGACAGAGCATCGCCATGCACCACCCTGCACCACCATGTGCCAGTCACAAGAGCAGAGGGGGCACTGGCTGGCTGGCTGGTGTGTGTGTGTGTGTGTGTGTGTGTGTTGAAAAATTCAAAGCCTGAATGAACTGCTATCATCCTTTTAAGTACATTTCCCAGAGGCAAAAAGTGTTTTTTGCAAAATGCACATTATCAAAGTTTCACCTTTTTATGTTTCACACCATAAAGTGTTATTTGTGATTGAGAAAAGGTTTCTATGCAAAGTATTCTTGCTTGTGGTTGGTGCACTCTTATCATTCTTCATGTATAGGTGATGTTTGCCTCCTAGACAGATGGAACCTTGGAAGTGGAAGAAAAGCTGTAGAAAAAAATTTACAATATTCTCAGTCTAAGAGACAAGCACTTTGGAGCTATGTGTTTGATGCAAAGCCCACTGTAGTCCGTAAGAGTTTTTTCACATACTTTAACAAACTTTGAGCCAGGCTCTATGTGAGCCCAAGGGCACGTCTCGGTAAGTGGGGAAACCCTGACTTTCACTGCTTACAGAAATGTATCCCAGAGGAACATCTTAATGGGGAAAGCTGGGCAGGCACTCACTCCTGAGGCTTGAAGGGCCTGATTCTGTATGGGAATTTCCAGGGTGCGCCAGGCCAGGCCCCTCTAGCCACAGGCAAACACATCATCACTCTCCTGCAGCACCAGTGGGTGGCACAGTAGGCTACCCTACATATTCAAAACTCCAAATGCTAGGTAAAATTTCCAAATGCGCATACCTTACTTAGGAGCCCCAATAATTTTCAAAGCAATTTAGTCATTTTGCAACCAGTCCCACAAACTTTCAGTGGATATAGGCCACATCTAGGACACAAATTTACCCTGACTGGCAACACTGTCCTCAGTTACATGGCACATGCTACTGCCCAACTGGAAGCAGTATAGCCAAATCTACTGAACACAAAGGATGCAATACAGGTACTGTTTGCCTAGAGAAAAAAGAGAAGCAATGCCATTTTCTCCTGATCCCACCTCTCCAGGTTTCAATGTCACTGAAGCTGGATTTTCATTATTATTTAGTCCAAGAGTTAGCAACCTTTTAGAAAAGTGTGGCTGCCACTTCTGACCTAGCTATCACTGCAGGCTGCCATTCCCTTCTTTCATGTCCCTGTCTGCAGTACCCAGGCTGCCTGCTGCCCCACCACATGCTGCTGTCTTCACCATGTGCTATCAGTTCCCATCCCCAGTAGCAGTGGGGAGGGGCAAATTTAGCAGTGATGGTGAGCAGTGCATGCCATAGTGATAAAGGTGGGTGGCAGGGGCGCTGCAGGTGAGATGGAGGATTAATAGTATGGCATGAAGTGGAGAGGAAGGATGTACCAAGCTAAGCTGTGTGCCACCAATCATCTGTGCCACCGTAGACCAGATTCAATTACAGTAAAAGCTGTGTTAACTGGCATTTTACTAACCAAAATACTCTATTATCTGGCAAGCACATCAAGTATTTCTTGAGCAGGGCCAGGGGGGTGGGGGGAACTTGAGGGCAGTGGCTCCCCTCTGCGGGCCGCACAGGTGCCACCCAGCCGGCCGGATGTTGATGGGGGAGGAGTTTGCACGCCGCCTCACACTGCTGCTGCTGCCGCCACCACTGCCGCCACCACCGTGTTAATTCCGTTAAAACGGGATTTTTAGATAACCGACACCCTCCTCATCCCACTCATGCCAGATAGCAAAGCTTTTACTCTACTTTCTGGGCTGGGTCTGGCTCACAGGCCATAGGTTACCAACCCCTGATTTAGTCAACTTTACCCTGAAAAGGAAACAAGTCTAATGACCATTTCTTAATATGTATGATAAGTGAATAACTGTGTGCATGCCACTATTCATTTCTACTTATGTAACAATAACATTTAATTGTTGCTTAAAGGATTACACCCAAGAGCCACATTTTATCCATACTTGCAATAGCAAGGGATTCTATCCATTTCAAAGATGCACAAGGGAGGTGAAATCCGACACTAAGGACCTACATAAGCTTTGTTATTCAAAACTGTGTGTGTAAAGTGAGGCATTTCCCTGAATGCACGGTGATTTCTATATGCATAGTTATGCGGCTGTAAATCTGACATTTAAATTGCATAGAAGTAATTACTTTAATTACACATAAAATAGGCACCTTCCAGTGGTACACAAAGTAATTGACAGAACATCTCTTGATTGTATGACAGCTCTTTCAGTTATCCCTTGGCTATCATCAGACCCATGTGACTATAACACACACAACCGAGACATACCTAAAACATTTCTCCAACGATAACCCTTGCTAGGTTACCATGGCAAGTGTCAGATGACTAAGCCATCTGACTTTCTACAAATTAAATCCAAATATACCCATTCTTATTTAACCTCTAAAGATGATTATTTAATTCAGCGTTTATGTCTTTGAAACCATGTCTACTTTGTAGTTATATTCAGAGCTGCATTGTATTATTGTTTTCACTATTTGTTGATTCAATTTGGTATTAAAAAAGGGAGGGCCACAGTTTGGCAGCAGATATTTATGAAATTAGTCAGGCCTCAGATTATTATCATTCCTGGCATAAAATACTGCTTAACATACTGTCCACCTAGATGAGTTCTGGATCTGGCCGTCTTAATTTTTGTAGTGTCATAGTAATTTTGCAGTATCTTCCTAATCAGAGCTGTTTAAAACAGCTGTGTTTCGATTCAGTGTCAGATTCGGCCATTTCAGAGGACAGTGATTCGTTTCAGTGTTTCGGATCACTGTCCTGTTTCGTTTCAGCTGAATCTCCTCCAAATCTGTTTCGAACAGGCTGCAAGTTTTGCACAGCCCTACTGCCCATCCAGGCAGAGCTGCTAGGTCATGGGGCAGAGAAGCAGTGCAGAGCAGCAAGTAAGCCTGCTGCACCCTGTGGCATGACTTGTCTCTGTAGGGAGCAGAGATCTGTGCTGGGGTCTCCTTGCCCCCGCTGCCTGCCCCATGCTGCCCCATCTCTGCTCCCTGCAAAGCCAGGTCGTATGGCAGGGGCCAGCACTGCCCTGCCATGCAACCTGGCTCCACAGGGAGAAGACATCAATGCCGGGGTCTCCTCACCACTGTAGAGCCAGGTTGTGTGGCAGGGACCAGCACTGCCCTGCCACATGACCTGGCTCTGCAGGGAGCAGAGATCTGGGCCGGGGGTCTCCTTGGCACCACTGCCTGCCCCATGCAGCCCTGTTTCACCGGGACAGTGCAGGGCGGCAGCAGCAGTGAGGAGACTCCCGGCACGGATCTCTGCTCTCTGTGGAGCCAAGTCGCACGGCAGGGCAGCTGTTTCCCTGCAGGCCTGGCTCCGAATCTCTGAAATTGTCCAAAACATTTTGGATGCCTCGTTTTGTTTTGGAGATGTTTCTGAGCCTTCTGTTACAATTCGGATTTGGTGTTTCAGATGCTGAAACGGCCCGAAACACCTCCAAAATGAAACAGTTGCCAAAATTTCACACAGCCCTATTCCTAAATTACAAAAACAGTTACAATTACAACTAAAGGTTAAATTCGAATCACTACTATTTCTCGTGCTATACTTACAATCCTAGAATTCTGAGAAACCAAATCCACAGATATACTTTCATTCTTTAGTTATGGTTTTAGGGTTGGTCTCAGCAGTGATAGGAACAAGTTTCCTTCCTTCAGTCTCACTCAGGGCGCTCCGCGGCTTCAGCGTGAATGGGAGCTCTTGTTCATGGACAGGGTGGTTTAAATGGTCAGTCTGATCCGGTCTACACTGACGATTCTTCCTTCAGTGTTCTGCAAGTGACGTTACCTCCAAATTGGGACTGTAGGTTCCAGTTTTTATTGGATGAGTTGCCTTTTTGGACCTCTCCTACCCAAACCTGTCACACAACTAAAATATTTCCTTGGAAGTATAATAATAATTTCTCCTGGGAGTTTATTAACCCTGGCACCAGGTGTTTTGAGACAATAATAGAAGATATATAAAATAAAGCAGTGAATCTTTCCCCTACTTACAGAGATAAATGAATGAGTCCTGGTTATGTTTAATGAATTACCAGTACAGAAAGACTGCATTATAACCTCTGTTTCAAATGCAGCTGTAATCAGAAAGGAGAGTCAAATAAAATAGAAACTTATGACATGGTTTAAACGTTCAGAACAGCTCCATTTATTCCGTTTACAACTCCAGTTGTTTTGAGCACTGCAATGTAAGCTAACCCTAGGACCTCTTCATTTCTATAGAGCTATCACCAATAAGCATTCGCTAATTAACATTTCTTTTAAAAGGTTGCTAATAAATTGATGGAGTAGAAGAATCCTGATGCCTTTCTAATCCAACTGCACTTCCAACACTGTAGCGCTAGAAATAACTTTTAAAAGTGTAAGCAAAGATTTTTCAGAGACAAAAGTGAAAACTTGACTCTATGCAAGTCAGTGGGAGTTTTGCTATGAATTCAGTGGCCCTGGATATTCTTCACAGAAAAAGAGTAAGAACACAGTTACAGAGCCATTCCACACTGACCGTTTTAGATTTTGCTTAGGGATCCTCCGCAAAACAACAAATAATAAAGTAGTTAGTATTTAGAGCTGATGTCAGCTCAGGATGACAGTGTCCCCATCTTTCTTGGGGCAGTGGACAGCCAGCAGCCATTTGACTTAGGTGTTTCTTTCCAATGCACATTTTAGTTCTCATGTTTAATATTTGAAGTTGATAGACCAAGATTACTGTATTTACCCAAATCCAAGACAACTTTGAATATAAAATGATCCCCCAATACTCAGGGGCAGGTTTCAGTGTAGGGGGAAGCAGCCATGGCTCCAACCTTGAGCCAGGGTTGGGGCTGGGGTTTGGGCCAGAACTGGAGCTGCAGCAACTGTCTGCCTCTCCATCTGGTACTCAAATTCAGGATGAGGGGCTTTCCCCCATCCCCATGTTGAATTGGGGGGTGGGGTACCAAATCTTGGATTTGAGTAAATACGGTGGTTACAACTTCAAAATCCTTGCGTTTTCTCAATGTCACTTTGCAGAAAAGCTGAGCTAGCTGTTGCTCAGCAAACTCTTTTTGACCACAAAAACGGGGCCACCAACGAGTTATGGCACAGTAGCATCACAGTTAGTGCCCGCCCATGCCACATTGCCATAGCGACAAGCTATGCTGCCGTAGCTCATTGCTACTGTGACACAGCACCTCATGTAGACACGCTCAGGGAGTGGCTGCTGAAAGAGAGAGTGAACAGAGTATGACCAGGGTTTTTTTCACTGTTCTTCTCTTACTTACAGCCTCCAGCATTTAAGGTCTAGGTAGTTGTAATTCAGAGGCTGTACCCCTAACTGATCCCTAACTGATCACGGCAGCGTGGCAGTGGAGGTGCCCACTGCTGAATACCCCCTGAAGCCATCCCAAGTACCCCCAGGGGTACACGTACCCTTTGTTGAAAACCCCTAACATACAGCAAGGCTGCTCTAACACACTGTAATTACTGCGTGTGGAAGCAGACTTGAGCTTGCTGGAGCATGGTAATTACTCCAGCAGACTCCAGTGTCACGTGTATCAGTGTCCCTGTGCTGAAAAATGGTGTCAGGGTTGCTTTAACTAAAGCTTTCAATGACCTGTAGTTGAAGTGCCCCCACCACCATTTTTTAGCATGGGGACACTGATGCACATGATGGCTCTCAGAGCCACTCTAACTAAAGCACCGCCCTCCCACACTCCCAGAGCATGGATATAAACACCCCTGGTTTTTGTCACTCGCACTGCTGGGCAGATTGCACTCACTACACGGGCTTTAGCAGAACTGTCCCCTCTCTGCCCAGACTAGTCCCCACATTGTCTAGGATGGGGTTCTCTTGTACTGTTCTCTCCAGCCTCTGGCACTGAGCACTGGGCACTGTCGGGGATGGGACACAGGATTTGCTAGACTATATGGTGGAGGGGCCGCTATAGGTAGGGGATGAGCCCGGCTGGGTGGGGAGGGTGGGGAAGACAGTGAGGTCATAGAGGTGCATTGGTAGGATATCAGGCATTGGGCCAGAGAGACAGTGACCTCATAGAGGGCTGATATCAGCCTGCAGGATAAATTCCAGAACCCCAGGCCAGAGGCTCAGACCTGAACACACCTTTATGGTGTCAGGTCTCTCTGGCTGAAGCTCCTACAGGTAAGGGAGAATCTGATTCCTATTTCTGGTCCCAGGG
>NW_005843736.1:32151-35943 GCF_000455745.1 Alligator sinensis | reverse complement strand
GAGTTGTCCCCTTTTGATGGGCAGGGAGCTTTGATCCCCATGTTCCCCTGCAGCTCGCTCTGTCTCTCCAGCTGTCTGTCACTCTGACTTGGGTGCTGCTGCACTGCAAACAAAGGGGCTGCTCCAAGTCTCATCCACTGGCGATCAAGCAAAGGAGGTGTCTTTTATTGGACCAGGCGTAACATTTGGGAGTGATGTTAGACAAGGGCACAGAAGAAGGGCACCTGGTGCCCAGAAACTTCTCTAACTAAGCAAAAAGACTGTGACTGGGAGGAAAACTTGACAGAAAACTAGACATTGAAGTGGGGAATTCTTTCCCACCTATACGCTTGGTCCAAGAAAAGAGATCCCTAAAATCACCTTGATCCTAGCATATTGCCCAGACCTTCATGGCTACAACAATACTCCAACCCTACTGGGAGGAAAGATATGGCTTTTATTCAAATGAGCCAGACATAGCCAATCATGGGGCAGAGCATTTGATGCTACAACACAATGGCCAGGTGGTTGCTTAATGCAAGGTGATTGTGATCCAATTACATTCCATGCTGTCACAGAGGAGAGCTTAAGCCTGTAATTATATGGCCATGACATCACATCACATAATCAGTGTTTCCAATCATCTAATCCCCCAAGTTGAAGATAATGCGAAACACAACTGATAGGAGGAAAACATTACAAAAAATACAAACAGAAATGGAGAATCCTAGGAAAATAGTTCATCATCTGGCCAAAGAGCCATGACTCCACATTCAAGAAAGAAAACTCTTTGTCTCTAAGCCCCTCTGCATTAAGCAAGAAAAAGGGAAGGCAGCAAATAAGGGCCAAGCATCAGTACATGGCAAGGAGAAAAGGGGGCAAAAAGTGGCACTCGATAGAAATTAGGAGTGGGTTCTGCCATTGAATTTGACTCGGGAACTGACAGCAACAATGGGTTGTCTATCTCTCTGTCCACCAGTGTACAGGGGAGGGAGGAGAGGGACAGGGAGAGGGAGAGAGGGGGAGGGGGAGGGAGAGGGAGAAGGGGCACACTCTACAAATAAGGCTCACAGAAATTTGCTGGCAGCAGAAGAGTGGGATAGACTCATGGATATTCAGGTCTATCCCAGGATCTGGACAGAGGTGCACTCTAGTGACCCAGAGCCTTGTGCCCATTCTCTCTAAAAAGAGACCCAGGGAAAGGAGGTGGTGGAAAAGAAATTGATTGCACCAGAAGTGATATTAACCAACCGCTTACATGTTTCTCAGGAGATTTTGCCAGTTTTTCACGGAATACAAAAAACTCATTAGCTTCTTAGACGACATATCGGATGGACGGACAAAGAAACCGACAGAGCAAAAGGACACAACATATGCTTCATAAAGCAATGCAGGTTAGAAACAAGGCCACAATACAATGTATATATATAGGTCATCGGTAAATCGGTAAATGGCTAGAGTCAATAGTAACCAATGGTTTCGATGGCAATTCTATTTAGAATTTCATAATGAGGTTGATGACTACAGCCCCAATCTAACAACATGCTCATGCTTTACTTCAAGAATATCTGTGATCCCAGGGAGCTCAATAGAACTTCTCCCGTGATTGTTTCGTAGCCAGTTGCATCAATGCTTGCAGGATCAGGGTGCAACACAGAAGGAAACTGGACCCTGTCAGTTTTTTAATTTGATGAGCAGAGTTCTCAACGTCCTGATCAAGGTCCTAATCTCCAGGGGTTGTCTCCACTGTCGTATCTGTCTTTTCACCATCTTTCCATTAAAATGGTTATGTACCTCAGGCAAAACTGTGGCTATACCAAAGTCAATGTCAAAACTCCCATTTAATTCAGTAGGGCCAAGCTTTTTACCCTTATTCACCCCCTGAGTTGTTTTTTTATAGCAGAGTCTGGGACACAGATCCTAGACTTGCAAGCAGTTTACACTCCACATTTAGGACTATCCTAGAAATGTATTGTTTTTCATGTCAGGTAATCAGCAGCCTAGATTTGCGCCAGTTGCTAAAAAGGCACAAACAAGAAAAGATTATCCTCTTGGGTAAGAAGTCAGGGCATGGGGAGACATCAAAAGTGGAAGCTGATGATGCCACAAATGAAAGATAAAGTGCACCCTGCCATGACGTGTATTATTGTGCAAGAGTCACCAAATGGCACTGTTCTACACAATCTTACACATTTTTTTTGGAAACAAGTGAGACAGTCCTAATGTGGCAGTCTCTGGACACAGGGTCCTTTGCACAGAGTAAGTCTGAACATATATCCAACTTCTAGCCCCCCTGACACTAGTAATAGGGTAAACCAGCAAAAATAGATCATCTCTATGCTCATGTTGTCCCCAAAGGACAGTGAGTTCGTGCCCGGTGCGCTTGTGCCAATAAACACACAGGGGTGAAGGATCCAACTTAATCTTTATTTCCTGCGCAGAAAATGGTGCTTGGCAATCGTTCGCAAAGCAAGCACCCCCACCCCAGTGGGCGTCTGCCTTATATAGCTATATAACAGGTTAAACCTGCTGATGTGATGACATGTATAGCAAGCCCAGCAAGTAACCCCCCTTCCAGCTCCCCCCCAAGTAACCCCCCTTCCCGCTCCGGAACTTTGTTGATACAGTTTTCCTTCTAGCGAGGCCAGCAATCAGCAACTACGCAACAAGCAATCTCCCCCAGCCTAAACAATCTACTGTATGCCCTTGGTTAGATAAAATACTTTTTTTCAGAACACGAAGCTGTTCCTGAAGTAGAAAATGCATAGTAAAAGTTCAAGGGATCTCTGCTGGACATGGCTTCCAGCCCTACCTCTGTCCCTAGGGGTTTAGCCAGGTGCCCCTGAAACAAGGGGTACTTATCACTCATGTGGGGGAATCCTGGCCCTGCTAAAATCAGTAACAAACCCCTCTTGGGCTTCAAGATGGGCGGAATTTCCTTCCGTGGTCTTCAGACTGCACTTTGGCCCTTCAGAAACAAACTGAAGGAGAAGCAACCTGTATCCTAGTTTGTCCTTCACTGACTTTCCCAAACTGGCTGTTTCTTTATTTTCTATATTTATTCCGTAAGTTTTATATCCCACCCTATCCAAACGGCTCTGGTGATACATGTCACTTTTCATGGGGGGCTGTTATTGTTTATCCTAAAAGTCTGAATCGCACCCATCAGACAGCTGTTGCCATGTACAGAAGAGAGAATGGAGGAATTAATTAACACATTTATTGTCCCTTCTTGTTTGTTCCTGCTACAGAAAAACAAGACCAAAGACATAACCAATGAAATTACAAAGATAATGACGTGGTTTGTGTCTGAGGTAACAGACATAATATATCCAGCAATAATACAATACGAAGGAAGAAAAATCGCAGAGAGAGACAGGGGAGATGATGAGGGCAATGCCAAAAACTTTGTCTTCACAGACAGAAACAGAACACCCAGCAGATCACCGGGATGTATGAGGAGAGGGAGGAGAAGGAAAATAACCCCACTGTTTTCTCAACAGGCACCTAGCCAGTCTCCAACAAGAAGGCACCTTGCAAGAAAGCCTTTTTTTCCATCACTCAGAAAGGTATTTCCCAAAGAGGAAGTAGCAATGCAGGGAGCTTGCAGCAAGCCCCTGACAACCTGCACAATTGAGCCTCAAACACTGCAGTCACAAACCAGTATTTCTGCTGATGCTTTTTTTAGAGAGACATACGCTGAACTAATAAGCAAATTAGTCCTATCACAAAACCCACATATTCAGGACATTCCAATCCCTGGAAGCAATCCCTCATGTATCGCCACAGCTGGAGCTGATTCAATCCTAAATA
>NW_005843736.1:27919-30078 GCF_000455745.1 Alligator sinensis | reverse complement strand
AGGAGGCAGGGGAGGGGCTGAGCTGAGGCTCCTGTATGCAAGACTGCTCCACACTTGACTTCAGAAGGTAGGACAGAAGGGGCCCTCGTTCCACCCACAGACTCAGGCTTCACCTGGCCATTCATGGCACCATCAGGAGCCGTGGCTGGGAGGGCAGCCCCACCATCACTGCCTGTCCCTCATTCTGTGGCGGTGTAATGCTGAGGAGCACAGATCAAACAGAGTCCTTCTTAACTCTTTTTTTTTTTTTTTTAACTCTTTCCATGGAACAGTTGGAAATGCTGGCTGCAGGCGCTAGCCAGAATAAAGAAAGATCTCCCATATCAGAAGACATGGATGTTGATACAGGTATGCATGAGGAAGTGACACTGGCTAAGTCAAGTGATGTACTCAAGGTCACAAGGAAGTCTGTAGCTAAGCCAGGAAGTGATCCTAGGTCTCCTGAATCCACATTCATTGACCTAGCCAGAGACCATCATTTCTGCCCTACCTACCACCTCACATGTAACACTGCCGGAAAGAGATAGTTAGGTCCTGACCTTCAAATACAACATCCTGCAGAGCTCGGCCACAGCAGAGGATCCAATCAAGCTGGTTATCAGTGCCCCACCCTAATACGTACCTTCAGAGCACACATGGCTTATTCCCTCTGCTTGTAGACTCCATTTTTGGCTAAGTGCAATGGCTGAGTGATAACAAGACTGGATTAGAAATCCAAACGTGTTTCCCTGTACCAGATCAAATCCTGTCCACAGGAGAGGCTTGTTTCTTGAGGAAGGACATTGGACTAAATGACCTTTGTACACCCGTGCTTTATTTTTCTATATTAAGTGACTGCTCTCTTTTCTCCACAGCAGCTGCTCCAAAAAAAGGGTCTTCATTTTTTATGAGGTTACCAAATGCTCTATCCAGAGTATGCTCCTTGCTTTTAAGTTGCCTTCCACACCGTAGGAACCTTCGGAAAGTCTCACCAGAAATTACACCTACACGTTAACACTGCTTTGGAAAAAACAGGATAAAATATAAATAAAGTTATGAAAAAATGTGGTCTGGTGGAGGCTGATAATTGTATACTGTGATAGTTTGCAATTTCATTCTCATGTAGTTAAACTCAACAAAGAGGGCAGACAGAGAAGGCGGTGCTAGGGGAAGCAGGGGGCTGTGGGTCAGGAGTGAGAGGCACTGGCAAGGCTGTGGGGCAGGGGCTTAGGAGTGAAGGGCAGAGGCTGGGCAGAGGCATATCACTGACCCCCACCTCCCCTAGAGTGATTAACTGTCAAGAAAATAAAATCTGCCTTAGCATACGCTCTTCTTATAAAGAGATAGTTACAGAGAGCTTTAGGTAGTGGTAGTAGACTCCAAAGATTATCAACAAAAAAACAGTGTTTAGTGACAACTGAGAATGGAAATGAGACGCTATGGAAAAGGACTTGCTCATGCATTTCCATGCTTGTGCCAACTCCATAAACCTGCACTTCTTTTTCCATCACATATCATAAAGCTGTACAGACCCAGCTTCAGACTCTCATTCTAATACAAAATCTTAAATTACCTTCCATGCTTTTATAACATTTTTATCACTGTACAGTTCTTGTATTTGGTGTAGTCTATCTTAACACTACATTTTCCCCTTCTACCTTTCCATTCTCAGTCACTCCCTTGTCCTTGCTGCTACTTTGTCCCCAAAATTTAACCCCAAAGGCTTCTCTCATTTCTGCCTTCTCCCCTCAAGCCCCAAGCTTTTTCCTTCCCCTGGCAATACGTACTTTGCAAATGAGAACAGTAGGGAATGTGTTCAGCCAGTTTCCTGTAACCCTAACTCAGTTCCCTGTAAATCCTAAGGCCTTGCTGGTGAGCTGCCATCACCTACTGGCCAAAGATGAATTTTCAGCTTTGCAGTATTTATAGATTTTCTATGGCTCCCCTGTGCATGAATTTCCAAAGTCAGAAAACCTGTCAGTAAAGCACTACTTGTCAGACAAAACTGCTTTAGTGAAGTAAGCAGAGGTGCCTGTGATTGGAATGTTTCTACACTTGCTGTTCTCTTCCTACTTACTCTGACTACTCTAATTTGCCTTATCCTTTTTTATTTTTAAACTTTATTCATTTTTTAAATGTTTCTAATGTTAGCTCAGACACTAAAAAAAAAACAACAAAAA
>NW_005843736.1:14940-25073 GCF_000455745.1 Alligator sinensis | reverse complement strand
TTTCAGGCTGGACATAAGGAAGAATTTCTTTACTGTCCGAGCCCCCAAGGTCTGGAACAGCCTGCCACCGGAGGTGGTTGAAGCGCCTTCATTGAACACCTTCAAGATGAAACTGGATGCTTATCTTGCTGGGATCCTTTGACCCCAGCTGACTTTCTGCCCTTTGGGCAGGGGGCTGGACTCGATGATCTTCCGAGGTCCCTTCCAGCCCTAATGTCTATGAAATCTATGAAATATGCTGATGACAGTTACCTGAGAAATGGTACTTTTTGACCAAAAGCTTATCTAATACCTCTTCCAGTTCTACTGTTAGTCCAACAAACAATATCACCAAAAACCTCTCTCTTCCTGGAATGTGTAACCCTTTATTTCTTTTAAGTCATTTGAGAGAAATTTTCAAAGTTGCCCAACTAAATTTTGCCTGTACTTATAACTGATTTATATGGCACTATAACCCTACATAAGCAAAATATGATCCATAAAAAAAAAAGAAATCTTACTATAAAGAAACGGATTCTATAGTGCCAAATATAATGGTACCCACTGAGCACAACAGATCATGCCCTTTAAATGGTTTATTCTAATGTAAGCCAGTATCCATTTTGCTGTATAAAGGTAATACGCACACAAGGTTTATCATGTGGTCCTTTAGGCTAAGTACAGATATTCAAAAAGCCTCTTGCTTTTTTATTTATTTATTTTTCTTGTACCAACCATTTCATATACTTCTCTGAACTGAGCAAACACAGCCACGTTGGAACCTAAATAGACTTCAAAATATTAACTTAGACACCAAAAACAGATTAGAAGTTCAAATTCAAATTAAAGCTTTTTCTTTTTTTCAATCAGGTACAGAGCAATAGATGTTGTTTACTCTTTCTGCATAGATGAAAATAGTTCAGTGTGGTTCCTGCATTCCAGAAGATATCTTCATCTTATTTGTATATAAACACCTGTCAGTATTCAGATAGTCATACCATTCTTTTGTGTGACCTTTGGCACCTCTGGGTGCCAAACAAACTGAAAAATAATTTTCAGTTAGTACACAGTTTGCAAATGTATGCAATTATGCCACATGCTATATATTACAGTTGTAGTCCCAGTATTTTACATACATTATAAGAAGGGTCGGTAGTATCCCATATGTGTAGGTTGCCTGCCTTTATAAGCAAGTCCATTATAAAACATTCTTGGAACATTTTTATTTAGTTCTCTAACCCCTTGCTGTTGGCTGCAGGACTTCCGGTTGCTCAATGCAGGTGAAAGACAGATACTAGAATAGATTTTAAGTGTCAGACCCCAACTTAGCATTGAGTAGGACTGGTATATCCATACCCATCTCAGACATTACACATTTAATTGGGTCCAGTGTGGAGTTCCATGGTTCCCACATATAACCAGTAATTTGGTGGAGACAGCCCTCACCCAGCCTCAATTCTAAGTCTCAATTCACTTCAGAGCCCTTTAACTCTCTCTGCAGGGAAAGCAGCGTATCAAAGGGGACCTTTGTCTGAGGAGTCTTTAACCATTCCCTTACAGGTATGTAGTCTTCCATCTCATTTACTTCTTGTGCTAGCTTTTATCTATACAGGCAGTCCTCGGACTTATGACACACTTGGTTCCTGAAACAGGCAGTCCTTGGACTTACGACACAATTGGTTCCTGAAAACCGTGTCTTAAGTCGAAATGTTGTAACTTGGAACCAATTTTCTCATAAGAAACAATTTTATAAATGGGGGATTGGTTTCTGAACCAAGGCTCAATACCCTATTTTCACCAAAAATACCCCGGAATTTTTATACTCAATCAATTATAGATGAGTAATATAGCTATAAATTAATGTATTTATAGTGTAAATAGCAATCACATTGATTTGGAAGGACTTCTTTGAGGTGAGTTTGCTGGACTTTTTGAAAGGCTCTTGGTTGGACTTTTTGAAGGGTTCTTGGCTGGAGTCTTCTCAGGAGTCCTGTCTGCAGGTTTTTCTGGAGTTTTGTCTGTTTTCTTAAAGAAAGTATCCAAGGAAGTTTGGACAAATGTTCTCCAAGGAGATGAGTGATGCAGCGAACTTGTTCACTGGCGTGGCATCACATTGGATCAAACGTTGTAAAGTCGTAACTGACGTCATAAAGTTGAAACAGGGTGTCAGTTTATAAACACTGTAAGAGCAAAACGTTGTAAGTCGAGGACTGCCTGTATTGGGCTTCAAACACTGGTAGCACCAGCAATTGGCTTGGCTATCCTTCCCAGTCTATTGCAGTGCACTCCTCTGTAGAAAGAAGTCATTTTTCAGGCATGGGCTTTACACACCCCACATTTCCCTCTCCTATGGTGTTCTGTACACACACTTAATTCCCAGGAACAGTATGTTCTCCCTGAAAAGTGATCAAATTCTCCCACAATGAGATGGGTGGGATAATAGACAAAGCCCTGCAGCTAGAGATAGCCGTTTTCTTTTCTCATCAATTTTATTCAGATGTGGTTGAGTTATACATTTCTGAAAATCATTATTTTCTTTCTTTTGCTTGCATTCCTCACAAGTGGCAGAAAGCCAAAATAACAACTCTAAGTGTTATAGTGAATTATGATACAGTCTTTGATTCTATCATCACCTAATACTTTTCCATAGGACCCCAGCTTCATTTAGTACATATGAGGAATGCAGAAGAGGGCTGACGGATGCAGAAGAGAGCAGAATTAAGACTGCATGAATAATCTTAAATCAACTATTTTAAAACTATCTTAAAACTGAGTGCTTGGCTTTGCTGCCTACATAGATAGCTATTTTCATTATTTTTATGTAACATAGATACATATATTAAATTATTGATGCTAATTGTTCTTATTATTAGCTTACATCTGTTATACAAGAGGTTCATTCCCCATTATGTCTGATCATTTAAAAATGCTGAAGAGGTTTTCTCTTAGTAGGCATTTTCCCCCCAAAAGGGCGCACACAGTTCACCGAGATCAAGAATGCATATTTGTTCAGTTCTCCAGATGTTCTCTTTGTTTAATGCTGTGATGCTTAAGCTCATATTTCAGTGTGTAAGTAATTCAGCTTTTGAACAAATTATTAGTACTTTTTTAATGCCTTAGAGGTCAAGATTAAAGATAAGTTTGAACCAAAAGTCTAGTTCTAGCCAGAAGGTTCAGAACTGGGGGTTTTCCTTATGTCTATCTCTATTCATGATTAAATGAAACTTGAAAAGGAATTACTTATTAAGCTTTAATATCAGTTAATATAAATATTCTGATCCTTTAATTTGCATCTTTTCCTAATTTTCCTAGAAAGGCAAAGTTAAGTTGGATTTTTTATTAACTTCAGAATTTCTTTACTATTATCAATAAAATATGTTGATAATATATCAGTTTCCATATGCAAATACAGAGAAGTAGTTAGCCATGTTAGTTTGAAGTTAGACAGAAGGAAGGGCAGGGTGGCACCTTAATGACTAACTCATATATAAGACTATAAGTTGTATGTTTGAATAGTATCTGACCAGTATTATATACCAATAACAGTTAAAGTATCATTAAAGGGAGATTACATCACATAGGGCATTTATACACAATTCTTTTCATGCTGCAACGTGCCGGAGAAGCAGCACGTCAGAACAGACTCAATGGATCGAGTCTGCGTTGCACGTGAGCTAGCACACCTATATAAGACTATAAGTTGTATGTTTGAATAGTATCTGACCAGTATTATATACCAATAACAGTTAAAGTATCATTAAAGGGAGATTACATCACATAGGGCATTTATACACAATTCTTTTCATGCTGCAACGTGCCGGAGAAGCAGCACGTCAGAACAGACTCAATGGATCGAGTCTGCGTTGCACGTGAGCTAGCACACCCAGCACTGCATTGCACACACATCTAAAAATGCCCATAACCTGCATCCTATTTCCTTTCACCAGATTTTACAAAAACTGGAAAAGGAAAATTACAACTCCTCCACCACCTAATCCTACTGTTTACCTGAAAGAGAGCATCAATTTTGCTACTGCTTGCCCTTTCCTGGGGTATTCTATTTCAGCTGATTTATACTGTGGCTGGGGTCTCCCATTCAAGGTCTACTTAATAAGATGCATTGATTCAGCAATGCATAATATCCCTGTCCTTTGGGCTAGAGTTTAAGTCATCAGAAACTGGATTAAACCTGTAACAGAACAGAAGTTCAGTGCATATAAACCAGTTTCAAAATGGCTGAAACTAGTTTAAGATAAACCTGGTTGGATGTAGTATCAGACTTACCTGATTCGGGTCAAACCAGTTTATGAAACTTCTGTCCCAGACTCCTTCCTGATTCCAGTTAAATCAGTCCCCCAGCATCCCAGCATGCTTTCTAGCCCTGGGCTGGTTGGTGCTGTCTGCTCCACCAGAGAAGGGTTGCAGGTGGGGAGGAGGCAGGGACTGCCCCTCCCTGCCCAAGCAAACCCCGGCTGAAGTCTGGGGCCAGGGTAGGGGGGAGTTAAACCCCACTTCTCCCAAGTACAGAGCTTCCCTGTTCTGCTAAACTTACTGAAAGTTACTGCTGGTTGTGACTGTGGACTACGTATTCCAGAGGTGCCTGGAAGCAGGAAGAGGAAGTGATGAGCAAGCCTGCAGAGTCCTGCTGCTGTGATTGTGAACTGCAAACCCCAGAGACCTCAGGGGCAGCAGGAAGAGGAAGCAAACATGCATGCTGGCTACATACCAGAGAGCCATACTCTAGTGCCCCCTGGCCCCTGGCCTGAGCCACTGCAAGCATGTGGCTGCATTTCCTGAATCAAAATTATGTGTGTGTCTAGTTGTTTCTCAGTTTAATCTCTGCCTCTTAGACTAACCTGCAAAGACTGAATTGATTCAGCCTCAAACTTTTTGTACTTAGCCTTGGGGTAGGGTGGCCATCATAGAGGACAGTCTGGTTGTCCTCTGTCCTCTATTGATATGAAACCGGATGCCTTTATGTCCTCTATTTTTACCTCTTGAAGAGTAGCAGAAAACTGGAATGTCCTCTGTGATGGCCACCCTACTTGGGGCTGTACTGGCAACATGGAGGGTCCCAATGGAAATGTGGGTGTGAGTGTCTTTGTACTAATACAGTTTCCTCTCAGTGGATCTTTAGATGCAAGGAGCCATCATTAAAGTCTTTGACAGCAGTAACCACAGACAGCATAGGCTCAATGTAGCCTTTGGCCAGTACAGAACAGAATTTTCCATCATCATTATGTCTGCATCTAAAGGTATAGCAAAGATCTTTACCTGGGTTGAAACCCTAAATACCAACCAATACCAATACTAACTTTGGAGAAGAGAAGAAAAACCGAACAAGGATTCAAATATTTCACCTCTACTAGCTTCTAAGTAAAAGGTGAAGTTTAACCAAATAAAATGTTAAGCATTTTAAGTATTGTGCTAATTACTGAGCATGCCTCCTTCAGGTTGCATTGACAAAATGTTACGTATAATTTTCTTGTTTTTTCTCCTTCACTAGAAGAAAAAATATTTTTCTATAGAAAAAGTAGGAGAATACAACTCATTTGCAATGAAAGACTCCTTAAGAGATGAACTAGAACCTGCAGTCCAGGTGTTTTGGAAAACACTCTTTTTTCATCTTCGAGTTCTCCTATGAAATACTGAACAGATCCCATTGTGCAATAGAAGCAGGCTAACAGGCACTCTGCTTGTACAGGATTTTACTTAGTGAGCATGATCCTGTGCATGATTTTTGTACCCTAGTATGGGGAGAAGCTTTGGGGCACTATGGAGGAGTCACACACATTCTCCTTCCCAAAAAAGAAGTTGGAGTATCCACAAGAGCACAGAAAGGTGTTAACATGTGCTCGCTAGCATTATAAAAGTCCAGTGGAGACAAGATCTATTTCAATGTATAATAAGGTGGCTGAGTAAAAGCCTACCAATTTCCCCACTAGACTTTTAACTTAACCTAACCTTAGACTGTGTTAAAGGCAGTGTGTCTTTTCTACACTAGGTATTTAATATGATATTTAAGACTGAAGGAATCGTTATGAAATCACACTGTGGCTATGTTTGAAGTACAGGGGATGGAGAGATTCTTTCTTGCCACAACCCCAGTAGAATTTCTCAGCTTCTAATCTAGTAGATTTGACTCAACGTATACTCAACTAATACCGGAAACATTAAAATAAGAAGGAATTTAGGAGGTAACCGATGGAATAAACATTCTTGTAGCCCTGAGATTTAAAACCAACCCAGTTCAACAGTGAACAAGAGCTGTTATTACCTGATTGTCATATATTGTCCTATGGGAAATTAGTTTGGGACTCTCAGGCAGCGTTCCCTCTAAGCTGTGTTGTATGCGTGGCCGCGCAGGTGTGCCTGGCAGCACGGCATGAGAGCACCTACATAGCCATGCACAACACGCTGCTTAGAGGGAACGCTGCTCTCAGGGGGCGCCTACATGAGGTGCTCACTGTGTAGCAGCCTAAAAACACTGCACAGTAGCGTGGCAGTTAAAAACCATGCTAAAATGCTACTGAGCAGTATTATTACGGTACGACTTGGTAAGCATCACAAAAAAAAAAAAATGTGCCCTGGCACTACTGTGCAGTTACTGTAGTTACTATGCATTTAGTTAGTTTTTCATTAAGTACATACTAAATTAAATGCACAGTAACTACTGTGCATTAATGAATGTGTATATGCACTCTCAGATCAGCTAAATCAGTCCAAAAGTCACCCCCAAAATACACATTAATACTTTTTGTCATCCTTACTGACAGCTCCAGAATTAATACCATGAGCTCTAATCTATCATCTCCCTTAGAGGTAAATCCCTGTGGGGTTGAAGTACATTGGTGATGTTCCACACATTAAACTGAACAAATACTGCTATTCAAAGGGATGTCTGATTGTATTTTCAAGTTTTGGTATTGCTGGTCAGCTTCTCTTTAAACATATGGCCTGCTTAAATCATATATGTCGCCTAGCTTTAAATTGACCTACAAATGATATGTCTTCCCTGCTAGAATTACTGGTAGGCAATCTGCAGGTCAGACAAATTATCATCATGTCCTAGAAGATAGTTAGTAACAAAGAGCTGTCAGTACTTTTAGTTGTTCTTTATTCATTAAAAAAAGAATACAACCTCAAAATCAGCGTATTCTCCAATTCAATTTTCCTATTTTGTGCTAAGTCCCTAATTGAATCTTAACACGATGCTTGGCCCTCTTCAGTATTTTTGGAGTCTCTGTCTGATTTCATAGAACTTCTGTTTTAACCCATCATTCCAACCCCAGACAGCAAGCTTTAAGTGCAAGCAATCCTGTTGAAGCCAAATATATTACTGGATCAGTAATATATCAACCAAATATATTGGTGGATCTAAAGGGTGGTTTACAGTGCAGAGACTCAGATAAAGGTACAACTGAGGATTCCTTGTAGGTTACTGAGAGAGATAGTACAGATCAGGGGCTGGCAACCGTTATAATATACAGGCTAGAACAACCTGACCCAAGTCTGGCACAAGCTGGGTGGTTTCATTGGCACATCAGCAGCGGCGGGGTGTGTATGGGGGAGTTCCTGTGCCCCCGCTGGGGCCAGGTGCTTCTCCCAGCTCCCCCGCAACACTGCCTGGCAGGTGAGGAAGTACAGCTGTGGAGAACTTTGCTAATGCCATGTGTAGATGCAGACACTTTCTTCCTCTTTTCCAGTTTCCAGCTGGGATAGGAGAGGAAATGCCAAAATACATTAAAAAAGGCTGTTCTTGTGATATTTCCAGCTGGGGTCAGAAGCAAACACACAAAAGCCTTTTTGCCCAAGATTTCCAGCCTGACCTTTCAATACATAATAGATTTGACTAGTTTAGATACTCATCCAAACTTTCAAATGGTTATGTGAACTCCAAACCCTTTGATACTTCACCATTAATAATATGAACAATTTGTCAACAATGATACAATGAAGAGGAGTGAATTTATATTCAGTAATTATGTGTGACAGGCTAATCTGATTAGCAGGACTCCTCTTTTACAACAGTTTGATTTTATCATATCTTTAAACCCTTAATGTAAAAAAAAAGCAAACTAAGCATATCAACATTTAGCAGGACACTACTATTCACCCATTATTATCTATTCTGTTTCTAGCACATTCAAAAATGCTTGCAGAACAAAATCACTATGATACCCTGCAGCCAGAAGTTGGCAGTGTTTCTGCTCTACTTGAGTGGATGAAGACCAGGTCAGGTGGAGAATGGCAAACAATTCAAGCAAACAATTCAAAATGTAACTTAATGTACCAGTCACTGTAACTACAGGTCTGTTTTGCAAAGAAGTACAAGCAGAAAAGTGTTGTATAAAGGAAGTGATGGGATAACAGCTGGAAAATATGTTGCATGCTATTAATTAAGATTTTATTCACACCTCTGCCACAGCACCAACACGCTAGAAAATATTTTCCAGTGCATAACTACTGTTATTCAAATTGTTTATATATATATATATATATATGTGTGTGTGTGTGTGTGCGTGTGTACATACACACACATATATATATAATTGCCTTTCTATATATATCTTTGTGTACATGTACAAATGCTCACCTTTTAATATATAATATTTAAATTAGGCATTCTTTTACAGTATTTATATTTGAACATGAACAGAAGGGATATGTCAATAGATCAGTTATTTTCTTTCGGTCCTTCTGGTGACATCTTGGTTATTGATCTATCACTATCAATTCTCTTAAAATTGACATAATTTATCTCATTGCACTGGGAGGGGTTATACATGATTGTGAATACTGCAGGGAAAGGCCCTGGCACTTTCTGTCACAGTTCTACTATTATTCAGTAGCAACCAGCGTCCTGCTTTCTGCAACCAGATTCATTTTAAGCAATGTAGTGCAAGTCCCTAGAGAGTCTGTTCATTAGCTCACAGATAATACACATATCCACGGTCTTTGATACAGTCAATTTAAATAAAGCAAAAGCCAGGGACAGGAAAAAAATACAGTGACCAAACTCCTACGCCCCCAGTTCGCGATTGTGATTCTAATTTAATTAGGTTGCCCACATAGAACCTCCCCTCCCCACTTTTCTTCTGCGTATCTTTGCGTTGCTAATAGCAAGAGAAGCAAAGACAGAAGACACCAGTACTGGGGTCCTTATAATGCTACTAATATCACCGCTTAATTCAGACCATGCCCCTTTTGAATGTCAAGTGCAAAGTACATTAAAGGTGAGAGTAACACGGGACAAAAAGTCAGATGTTATCATAACTTTTCCACAACGCTACTGCATCCCACCCTCTCCGCAGATGAGAGGAAAGAAGTGTCAGCTCCCTTCCGCACACAGCCTCCACTGTCCCCAAACAGCAATCCAAGCTGAGCTGGTCACGAGGGAAAACATCTCAGCCTGCCTGCTCCTGTGCCAGAACCTCCCTTGCCATCCTCTCATGTCCCCTCAGGGTGTGATAATAATAACCCGTCCAAAGAAAGGTCACACTCACGTCTACCCCCAGTGACATGCCACCTCTGTGCTACCCTCCTGTCATCAGGCACGTACCGCTGCTCCTGCAGATCCCAAGCATGCGCCACACAGCACGTGGGCACTCGTGCTACAGCAGGCGACATTAGCCCTTGCTCTAGGTCATGGAGAAAAAAAAAGCTGCATTCCTCTAGTACGCAATGAGAAACAAGGTGCTTGTGTGGGAGCGTGTGTGTGTATGGGGGGGGGGTCCTGGGGGCCACTTTCACACCGCTGTAGTGTGTGTGTGTGCGGCACACGGTATTTGTTTGCTTGGTCCAGCTGCAGCATTTTGTGCGCGTGTGTCTGTGTGCTGCTGGCGTACAAGTGGGGCTCTGCCAGGAGGTGTCTCTTTTTCAGCGTGTCACACGCAGTGGCATCAGTGTGAAGGATGTCCCTGTGTTTCGGCTGGGGCACGTCCTGCCCCTGAGCAGAGGGGAAAGCCTCAGCCTCTGCCCTTCACCGCCCACATGGAGCCGCACCGTGTGTGCCCGGGTGTCAGTGCCGCGCGGGGTGCAGCTGTGTGTCCTGCCGGGCACCTGGTGTGCCCGCGTACCGGCGCCGCGCGGGGTGGAGCTGTGCTGTGCGCCTGGCGCGGCGGCGGTGGCAGGCCGGGTGCCGCGCCGATGCC
>NW_005843736.1:13920-14561 GCF_000455745.1 Alligator sinensis | reverse complement strand
CAGGGTCTCCCTGCCCCTGGCACATCCCATTTGATGCAGGCTCTGCCTCGCCGGGGTTTCACCACGGGGGACGACCCCGCGCACACGGGAGGCAGAGCCGACTTGGCAGCTGTTGCTGCGCCAGGCACCACCCTGGGGTCTCGGGGGGAGCAGGAGGGTGCAGGCGCAGGTGACTTTACAGCCCCCGCGGGGAGGAAAGCACTGGGGGCCGGCTCTGGACACGTGCCCTGGGCTCTGCACGCAGGGCAGCGCAGCGAGCAGGGCCAAGGCAACGCGGTGCATGGGGCAGAGCTTCCCCCGACCTGCCCTGGGAGCGGTGCCGAGGCTGGGCCCCGGGCCCACGGGGGTTGGGGGGTCCCCCCGCTCCCTGCCCTGATGCCCGTGCTTCCTAGTTGCCCACAGGTCTGAAGACGAAGACGCGCAGCGCCTGCGGGCTGGCGGCGGGCGGCGGGCCCCAGTGCTGGGCCAGGGCCGGTGCCTGTTGTTGGACGGCTCCTTCCTGCACACAGCCTCCGCGAAGGGCAGCGCCGAGCTGCCCGCGCCTCCTCCATCCCGTGGCAGTGAGCGCCGGGGACCTGCTCCTGGGTGCAGAGCTCCCACGGGCGGCTGCGTGCGCCCCTCCATGCAGCGCCGCCGCCGCT
>NW_005843736.1:4700-13441 GCF_000455745.1 Alligator sinensis | reverse complement strand
GCTTCCTCCGTGGCTCCAGCCGCCGCCCTCGGCGCGGGCGGGGGGCAGGCCGGGCTGGCGGCGGCGGAGATCATGGACAGCTCCTGGGGGCGGGGCGAGACGGGCCGCCAAACCGGCCCCGGCCCCGGCCCCGGCCCAGCCCGCTGACGGCGCCTGCCAGGTAGCCCACACACACACACACACACACACACACACACCCCTGACTGCACCCACCTCTCACACAATCACACACTCACACTGCTGACTGCCTCTAACACACATGCATCTCACTGCACCCACCCCTAACACCCACACACATCCCCCACTGCCTGTACCCACCCCTAACACACATTCACAAACACCCCCCCCATTTTCTGCCCTAATACACACCCTGCTGCACCCACCCCTAATAGCGTTACACACACACATGCACACCCCTTGCTGCCTGCACCCACAGTGCATCTAAGAGCCATCGCACACCCCTAGCAGCTGTACAGCACCTTGCAAGCCCTTGGCCACCTGGAGCTGGGAAGCGCAGCAGGCTGCGCCACACTTGGGCAGTGCCAGAGGCGCAGGGGGCTTCCCCTCCATTTCTGGTGCAGGGAACGGTGTGGGGGGACCAGGACTGGGAGAGAAGCAAGTGGCTGTGATGCTGCTTTGAACAAAGCTCCTCCAAGTCTTGTCGCTGTCTAGCTGAATGCTGGGAGTCTCCTACAGGCAATGGTGCCCAACTGCGAAATTGCTGAGAGGGTGGGGCAAAGTCAAAAGCAACTCGCCTGATAAAAATCTGTGTGTGTGTGTGTGTGTGTGTGTTTGTACATTGTCACCTTTTTTTATATTTATATATCCAAACTGGAAGTTGGACTTTTTTTGTGACTTAGCCACATAGATTTATCATTATTGCACTGGATTACGGTTACATGCAGTACCATGTCCCAGTTTTTAAAAGAGGTTGATTTTAAATTTGTTTTTAATTGTGTTTTCAAAATGCCAATGTGTCTTTCCACAACCCCATCTGATTGTGGATGGTACAGAGTGTGTACATGGTGTTCCATATTATTAATTTGGCACCAGTCAGTAAATCATTTACTTTGAAATGGCGGACCACCATCCGTAGCAATTTGCTTTGGGATTTTCCATGAACTACTAATCCTTTCTAAGGCTTTTACAACATCATTAGCTGTGGTATGTTTCAACGGAACACGGTTAAGCATTCTTGCTACCATGTCCACTACCACTAGTCCACTTGGGAACCTTTTTGCATCTGTTAATGGTCCCATAAGGTCCACTTGCCATGTTTCGCCTAGATTAAAATACTGGCTTTTAAGATAGTTATATGCATAATGATTTTTGAGCGAAACTTTAAATTGATTACATACTTCACATTGTTGTCTAATCCTTTTCCTTAGATTCCAGCCGTTCATTGGACCCCATCTATTGGTTTTTAATATTCGGTTTTCCCATTCCCGACGCCAGTGTCCACTGTATTCATGCAGCCATGTAAGGTACGGTTCTAGCTCAACTTCTTGGTTCTTTTCTAGGCTAAAATTTTGTACTTCCTTATCTAAAGCTGCATGGTGTGGGTTAGTACTTTTAGTATGGCTTTTGGTGTGGGTAACAAATGTTGGGATTCTATGTGTAGTTAACATTTTAAAAATACTTTCCCAAATTTCTAAATGTGCTACTGGGTTGGCTCCCTTTGTTAACACCTGCCAGATGTACGTACTATCCGTTACTAACTCCCAGATTTCTGAACTGTGATACGTCATACAATGTTGTATCAATGCTTGCATTCCTCTTAATTCTAATACCTGGGCACTATATTTATTGACTTCATTGGTTACCTGGTACATTTCCAACCAAATTTATGCCCATCCTTGGTTGAACCATCGCTAAATCCCCATCCTTCCATAAACATGCTTCCATCATGTGCCCACTGTGGCATTATTCTTTGACTGTCACTCGGGGTTCTATGTCCCTGCCAGTTTTCCCTCCAGTTTTGCATTAGGCTAGAGGCTGATTTTACCCAGGTGCTGTGATTTCCTTTGAAATCTGCAGCTGGAGAATTAGGGGTTACGGGTTCTCCCCCTGCAGGATGATGGACTTTTGCATTCTCCATTAACTCTCGGCTGTACCTTTTGTAACAACAGTGTAACCCAAGTAATACTTTACCTAAAGTCCAATACCTAGTTTCAGGTCCTTTAAGCATAAGACTCCACAAGTCTATTACATTACTTCCTTGGACTGCTTTTCCACTTACCCAAGCTATGCCTGTCCTGACGTATAGTTCCATCGGTATTGATTATGTATCCAATGTAATTTCCTAGAACTTAAATCCGCTACTATTCTCTCTACTTGGCTTTGGGCTGCTGCTGACCAGCTCTTATTTTTTATGGCTGCTCTGTTAGCCTTGGTTTGCACCGGCGCATTTTCAATCCAATCTCTGAACCAATTGATAATCCCTAATACTGCCTGCATTTCAATTATAGTCTTTGGGGTAGTTTCAGTTGCTTTCTTTAAAGCCATCACCCATGTATCTTCTGGAGTTATTTCCTTTTCATTTATTTTTCTCCCCAAGAAGGTAAAAGTTGCAGCTGCTAGTTTGGTTTTGTCTGGATTTACCTCCCAGCATTCCTGAGTTAAATGCTTAATTAACAGTTTTAGAGTTTCATTGACCTGTTTCTTGGTGGGGCCGGTTATTAATATGTCATCTACATATTGCCAGATTCTTATTCCCTTGGCTATGTAACTTGTATCGGCCTGAAAATTAATAAGAGTTTTGTTTATGCAACTATTCACTATGGCTGGTGCATTTTTATACCCCTGTGGACATACTTTCCACTGGTATGTGTTCCCATTAAGGTTTATATTTAATAAACCTTCTTCATCATGATTAGGAATTGAGAAGAACATGTTTTTCAGATCAATACTTGCTTCCCATGGGTGATCTTCTAAGCTTCTAATGGAATACAATATTTCTTGGGTGGTATGATTTTGCATGATACTTACATATTTGAGTTTACTTCTCGATAATCTACTACTAATCTGACCTTCCCGTTGCCTTTTTCTATGGTCCAGGCAGGACTGACATACTTGCCTGGAGTAGTTAATTCAGTAGCTCCCTCATCGATTAACTCCTTTATTAATGCTTGGGTTGGCATCAATAACGAGTCCTTAATTTGGTAGGCGCGCACCTTTTTTGTCATAGGGGGAACTTTGCTTTTTAGTTTAGGTTTGTGGAATTCCTCCTTTGAAACTTCAATTGGTAACATTTCCTTTAACAATTCTTTTATGTGAGAATCATGCCTTATGCAGCTTATACCTAATATATTCTTGGAGTCAACTAATACTTCTATTTCTTTTCCTCCTGTTATTATTATAGTTCCAACCTGATGTTTAGTGTGTTTCCCATTCATTCCCGTAATGATAATTTCTTCACTTTTTGGTACGACCAGATTTGAGTTTGTCTTTCTTATTGTATTAACTTGTGCCCCTGTATTGATTAGGAAGGTTACTTCTTCTAATTTTAAATCTTCAGGATTCACACATTCTAGGGTCACATAAGGACGGGAATCTTGTTGTTCTGGCATAATTTCAGCTGTCTCGGGGGAGGGACCACGTTTTATTGGTTCTCCCCCCGTAGCTCGTTTTTTGGATGGTTTTGTTTTTCAGTGGCCCATTCTTTCCAAGGTTTCCACCCATGGTTTATGGCCAATTGCTTATTTTCCTTCAGTGTATTTTTCCTTAATTTCTCCCTTTCAAACCCTTTACTTAACAGGTATCCAAACACTGCCTTATCCTCTCTAGTTGGGATAGATTTACTTGTACTCTTTTTGGTTACATATATTTTGGGCTTTTTCTTGGTTTCTTCCTCCTGCACTATGGTTCCTATTTGGTCAGTTACCTCCCAGGGTGTCTGCCCCACCAGTAGCAGTAGCCATGCTTTAATTCCTGGGGTTTTTATTATGTTTGCTGCTACCTCTAATGTCATCCTATGACATGGCACTTGTTCAGGAGTGGTAACAAACAAACAATCATTTCTTATACTTTGTTGTGCTTTCATCAGGGTGTTTGGGGGAGCTATCCAATGGGCAAAGCTATTTCCCCATATTATGTACCTGACGTTATTCATGCCTCCCTCTAGATTTTGGGGAAAGTTTAGAGCTCCCAGGTGGTTTTTAACTCCAGTGGCAATTAATCCAGCTAAAGATACAGGATATGTCCATCCTGGGATTATATTCATGGTGTTTATGAGGATTGCCCCTTTACTCCATCCCGAATGTCTCAGTAATGGAATAGTCTCTTCCTGGCTCAACAGCACTCCTATTTCATGTTCCTCCTCTATTATACTTCCCAGCCAGACGTAACAATTTTCATTGGTACGTCGTGCCGTTCTCCTTGCTATCTCCTCTCTCTCTTCTCTGTTCTTTTTTCGACAGGTATTCTGCCTAACTGCAGGATTCATCCCTTGTTGCTTCCAAGTGGTAGTTACTATAGGACAGGCCTTCGGTATGGGGTTTTCTTTATCTCCGGCTACCTCTCCTACCTCATAGCTTTCTTGCAATTCTTTTACTTCTGCTGTAACTTCACCATACGGGGGTGGAGTAATCAGAGGAGGTGCAGTAGATTGCACGGATATTTTACTTGGCTTCTCCTCCTGTTCTCCTTTTTTATTTACTTCAGTTAGATTTGTGGCCATTTTTAGGGCATTATTTTCTGCCACTAAAGTTTCTATCTCATGCAGTAACCGAATAATCCCCCAAGTCGCCTCTCCTAAGAGGGACGGATAATTAGGTTTCTTCAAAGGACCTCCTCATGCTTGCTTCCAACTTACTTCTAACTCTCTTACTACTTCCCTGGCCACTGAGTGTGTTATTTCCCTCGCTAACGGCAGCTCCAACTGATTATATACTCCCTTTCCTAACACTCTCCGCATTGTTTCTTGGAGCCCTCCTTCATCTTTTTTGCTTTCCTTCTTTCTACACACCTTTATTTCTGGTTTTACTTCCTTATTTCCTAGGGTCCAATCTTGTGGACTGTATACTTTCTGAATGCATCCTAAACAACACCTCAAACCATCTTGCGTAAACACAAAACTATACGTGATTATTTCATCCTCATTTTTTAAATCTTTTATGCTTACTTTCCAAGTACCCTCATTATCATTGTGGAACGTGCAATGCTGCAACACATTCATCCCATTTTTAAGTGGACAACCAGCACATCCTGTTTGTGACGCCATGTCTCTAGTGGGTTATGGAATAGAGAAGATCCCACACAACTTACTGATTTGTTTGATGCACTGGCTTGGGAATTTTCAGCTAATTGCATGATTTCACAATGATTACACACTTAATTTATACAACACAATTTTATTTTAAAATTCCTTACTAAACACATAACATTGCTTTACTTTAAGAAATACCATAAACATCAAAAACACGATAACTATATATATAAAGAACAATACTCTAAATGCACTTCTTTAAACAATTACAATTACAACTAACTATATCATTTGAACCAGAAAAGTTATTACTATATTATACTTACAATCCTAGGATTCTGAGAAGCCAAACACCTAGATATGGTTTCGTTCCTCAGTAGTATGGTTTAATGGGCTGGCCTCAGTAGTACGGTTCAGTGGGCTGGCCTCACTAGTACGGTTCAGTGGGCTGGCCTCAATACTGATAGGACTAAGTCCCCTTCCTTTGGTCCCACTCGGGCGCTCCGCGGCTTCAGCGTGAACTGAGAGATTCGTGTTCACTGAGAGGGTGGTTCAGGTGATCAGTCTGATCCGGCCTACACTTGCAATTCTTCCTTCAGGCAGCTGGTCTAAGCAGAGGGATGACATGGAAGAAAGAAACAGGTTGGCAGGGAGACTGAGTCATACTGTGAATTAGAGAAATTCTTATTTACGGTGATGCAAAACAGGACCAATTCCATCTAAGTTGGTGCAGTGTGGCCAGTGTAAAAGCTGTGGGAGACTTGACTCAGGCCCTGTTCTACAGTCTATGGACCCATTGGAGCCAAAAGCTAGCTCGTGATGTACCTTTCTCTTCTTTAAAGGACATGGAGTTAGGGAGGCCAGCGCAAAGTGTATCAGAACCCAAGTAAATCTTTTTTCCTCTTACCTACATTCATTTTCCATTTTCAGTTCACTGCCTCTAGGACCATTAAGATCCTCAGGGCCCTGGAACCCATGCAGCGCCTGCTTTCATGAAGCTGCACTTCTCCATCTAAGGAAGGGGTTTCTTTGGCTCCCATTATCACAATACATAATGTCCAGGTGTCATTTTAGTTAACTGTAAAAGAAAAGCTCAGAGAGTGCCTCTTGCATGGCAGGCAAAGAACAAAGAGCCTGGGGAATTCTAAGGACACAAATTGGATATCTTGATTTAAAGAGAGACTAAAACTAGGAAGCAAATATGTATGAGAGAAGGCTGGGGGGAGGGGAGCGGCAGATTTGCTATTCAGATGGGAAGACAAGAGAAAATGTTTTAGTGGGATAGATGGGTATTTGAGAGAAGGGATAATCATTCCAGGCTATGACTCAGTTTTGTGAGATATTTACATCAAGGTAATATCACTTTTTATTCCTGGGTTTTACTGAAATTACTGGAAGAGGATTCAGTTGATTAATGGAGTGATGTCCCAATAATATTGTCCACACTGATGACTTGTTCTCATTCCTTTCCCATGTTCTCCCCGACTCCATTTCAGAATTAATTTCTGGAATAAAGATTTTTTCACATTTCTCTCCAAATATTTTCCATGTGGATGACCTTCTTAATCTGCTTACTTTAGGGAATGACTCTTCCGACATTTAATGAAAAGAAAATATTAGGAAACTGTCCATTGAAGATAAGCAAACAGGTAAAGAACATATTTATTCTTAATCTCAGTACCAGCATTTTCTTTAACATGTCACAACCCTGTGAGACTGATACTCCAGGCTAGTAGGGTAACTTAGAGACATACCCAAGGTAGCAGCCCCAGGTGCCATCTTTGTGAAGGGGCACAAAAATAGCCGCTGTTGCCCCCGCTGTGATCAGCATGATGGTAGCAGGCCTGCCCTGTGCATCACAACTACCTTGGGTATGGAGCTGCTCTGCTACACCTCAGTTCCAATCTTCCCATACTCTGCTTGGTAGAGGGAAAGAAGTCTTGCCTGAAGAGAACTGCAGGTGACTGATTGCTGTCCAACTTTAGTGCAATTTAGATGTGCATAAAAGAACAATCCTCATATACACTGCTGGTCTAAAGTTCCTCAGGGACCTTCCAGCATTGGAGGCTTAGGCATAGCAGATCTTTACTTCACCACATGTTTTCCCCCCTCATATATCTTGCCCATTGGTATACTCTTAACACACACCCTTTTTTGCCTCTCATTAGTGATGAAATGACAGCTGGCATGGGACATACCATATTTGTGCCTGCAGAGCTCACCTATGAAAGGGAAACATATTTTTGGTTATCTCCAGGGCTAGGGACAGAAATTACACATAGACCAGTACAAGTGATCAGAAACCAGTTCAAATCTGTAGCACAACAGAAGTTCAATGCACAAAAACCACTTTCAAAATGGCCAAAACCGATTTAAGACAAACCTGGATGGATGTAGTATCAGACTTGACTGATTTAGGTTAAATAAGTTTTTTGAAGTGCTATTCCAGATCCCCTCCAAATTCAAGTTAAGTCACATTCCCCCAGGATGCTTTGCACCTTCCCTACATACCCGCCCCCCGCCTCCCTTCGCCTCCCCGCAAGATGAGTGAGTTAGTCTTGGTCCAAGCTGTCTGCTTCAGCCAAGCAGAGAGGCTTGCTTTAATGCCCCCGACTTCTGGCCTGAGCTACTGCAGGCACGTGGCTGCATTTCTGGAATCAAAAGTGAGTGTCTGTTCATTTGCTTATTGGTTCAATCTATACAACTTAAACTAACCTGCAAAGATTGTATCAACTCAGCCTCAGGCTTTTTGACTGTACTTATACACATGCGCAACTGGTGCCACCTTAGTCGGTGGGGTACGTACCCCTACATGAGCAGTCAGCGACTGGGGGGAGGCCCATGGCCAATCTCACCAACTGTGGGGGAGGGTCCCCCCGTGGTCAATTGTGCTGACCAGGAAGCAACCATGGTGCTCCTGGAAGTGGCTGCAGCACTCCTGGAAGTGGCCATTGTGCTTCATTTGGCGCTCCTGTTCCCTGGCCGGTGCTCATGCGGGGGCACCAGCACTCCCACCTGCCCCCCTGCTTGTTGCCTAAGCGGAGAGCAAGGCCTGTAAAGGGATGCACCAGTGTTTTCAGGGGGTGTACCCAGCATTATTGCACTCATATTCCATGTAGGGAAGACTAAGGTAAAAGGTGCCATTGGTGGCATGACAAGTGAATTAAAGTATATTTAAAAAATACAGTGCGGAGCAATGGTTCTCAACCAGGGTGCCATGATGCCTTGGAGTGCTGTGAGAGCTTAAGAGTACCTCAGGGTTTCACACAATGCTAGCACTATTATGTGTGCAAACACCTTGTGACAATACCTACCCTCTGTCCTGGTTGTTACTCCTGTTGCCCATGCTGGGGAGGACCATTCCTAGCTGAGGCATTTGCCTGTCTCAGGTGGGTTATGGAATAGAGAAAATCCCACACAATTTACTGATTCGTTTTGATGCACTGGCTGGGGGAGTAGTTAGCTGATTGCACGATTTCACAATGATTACACACTTAATTCATACAACACAATTTTATTTTAAAACTCTTTGCTA
>NW_005843736.1:407-4472 GCF_000455745.1 Alligator sinensis | reverse complement strand
CCCCTTCCTTCAGTCCCTTTCGGGCGCTCCGCGGCTTCAGCGTGAACTAAGAGATTCGTGTTCACGGAGAGGCTTGATTAGGCGATCAATCTAATCCGACCTTATACTTGCGATTCTTCCTTCGTTGTTCTGCAAGTGAAGTCACCTCCAAATTGGGACAGTAAGTTACAGTTTTTATTGAGTGAGCTGGCATCTTGGGCCACTCCTACTCAAACCTGTCACTACTCCTAAATTTGGGCTCGGATCTTACTCAACAGATTCTTTTGCTTAATAATTAGTTTTTTTTGTTGAGCATTTTAAATTACTTTTGGGGAACTTCCATATCACTGCAAATGACCTTTTCTTACCAATCTGGTCAAAAGGCCCTAGGGTTTGGTCTCTCGGAACTCAGGATATTTGCTCTTTTTGTAAAAGACTTCTAAAGATAAAATTTAAATTAAGACTTTAAACAAAGTCAGGACCTTTTGCACGTAGTCCCAAAAACAATGAGCTAGATAAGGAGATAAATCTTATCTTCTTCCTGAAACTGGCTAATGGGCAACTTTTACAAACATTCAAACTATTTCATTCAATATGACATTGCCCACCATGACTTGATGGAAAAATTAAAGAATTCTGCTGCAGCAGGAGACAATGCTCACTGAGTTAGGGCCGTCCATTATCAGTTACTGTGCTCCTGAGTGCCATTTGGTGGGACCCTGATGGGGTTCAGATTGGGAGCTCCTCCACTCCTACGCTCCCACCACAGGCCTCCTTACGGTTCTGTGGTCCCAGTGGACCCAGGCTCCCATTTCTGCATCAATCGCCTTTTGATTGTTATGCCAGCCTTGGAGCGTACTAACAATATCTCCCAGACCTCATGCCTGGAATCTCCAACAATCTGTCTATCATGAAAATAAAGAAATGTGGGCAGTCTGGCTGCCTCTCAACCTCTTCTGGTGTGTTTGTGCTCATCTAGCATCCAAGAGCCTCTCTTGTCAATTCTGGCATGCTTTTGACTTTACTATGGGGCATGTCCAGCCAATCAGTGACAGGACTCACCTCCCAGCTGTGGCTTGTGCCCCCTGTGGGCAGAGGACCCACCTAGAGTGAGTCGGTGCCAAGGCTCCTTTCTTCCGGGGCCCTGGGCTCCCCAGAGCTCAGCGTGCCGGCTGGGGCACTCTCCACTAGCTGCCATTTCTTGGCAGGGACTTCCACATTGCAGCACCCAGGCGGCGTTTCTTGTGGCGCTGGGGTTAGCATTCTGGATGTCTTGGCCGGAGCTGCTGGGGCTTTTTGCCAGACCCCAGGTAAGGGAGAGGGGACGAGCAGAGTGTTCTCCTTCCCCAGTCCCCTCACCCTGTTACATACCATGATGAAGCAACCCAGTATTATGAAATAGCAGAAATGGGATATGATATTCCTCAACTCCAGCCCTGTAAGCAAGAGGGTCAGTTCTGGAGAGATACAGGGGAAATAATGGAAATAAAATATAATATCCCTCAAAACTCACCCTGTGAGCCTGGAGCTCAGTTATGGAGAGACACATTTGCAAGGAAATGTGTGTGCATAATAGAGCCAAAAATTAATAATCTACACTCCAGTATGGAGGTAGTACTTTGGTCCAAAACAGGTATCCCGTGGATCGCTGCAGATCATTGGAGCACGACTGAGGAGAATAAGGTGCATTCCCAACTATCTGCGTGGGACATTGACTTGCAGGAATTAAATTTGACTCATATATCGTTTAACTTGGAAACTGGACAATTAGTGATGTTGTCAAAGGACTATGGAGAACACATTACTTACTTGAAATTACTTAACGCCAGCAAGATCCTCAATGCACCATCAGCTTCGGTGTTAGAAGGACTAGCCACGATTGGAAATGCAGTGGGGAATGGTGTTAAATCTACTATACATGAAATAGGATCGATAGGACAACAACTATGGAACACTATAAAGACTGTATTTTCGGGAAAATGGGTGATATATGTTATAATAAGCATCATAGGATTGTTTGGGTTAATCATTTTGGGAAAATTAATTTTGTGTATGTTGTCATGGAATCATCATAATAAGTTTGTAAGGCTTAGTAATGAAATATAATTGTAATCAAACTGCCTAATGGGCACGGGGGGATGTCATATTGAATGAAATAGTTTGAATGTTTGTAAAGGTTGCCCATTAGCCAGTTTCAGGAAGAAGATAGGATCTATCTCCTTATCTAGCTCATTGTTTTGGAGCTACGTGCGAAATGTCCTGACTTCGCCTAAAACCTTAATCTAAATTGTACCTTTAGAAGTTTTTTACAAAGAAAGTAAATGTCCTAAATTCCGAGAAATCAAAGCCTGGGGCCTTTTAACCAGACTGGTAAAAAGAAAAGAGTATTTACAGTGATATGGAAGTCTCCCCAAGAGTAATTTAAAATGCTCAACAAAGGTAATTTCTGTTGAGTAAGATCCGAGCCCAAATTTGGGAGTTATGATGAATTGAGTAGGAGGAGCCCAATGACGGCAGCTCACTCAATAAAAACCTGTAACTTACTGTCCCAATTTGGAGGTGACTTCGCTTGCAGAACAACGAAGGAAGAATCGCAAGTATAAGTTCAGATTAGATTGATCGCCTAATCAAGCCTCTCCGTGAACACGAATCTCTTAGTTCACGCTGAAGCCGCGGAGCGCCCGAAAGGGACTGAAGGAAGGGGACGTAGTCCTATCACTGGTGAGCCCAGCTCATTGAATCGTATTGCTGAGGCCAGCCTATTGAACCGTACTACTGAGGCCAACCCATTAAATCGTACTACTGAGGAATGAAACCATATTTTGGTATTTGGCTTCTCGGAATTCTAGGATTGTAAGTATATTATGAAAAATAACAGTATTGATTCAAATTTAACTTTTAGTTGTAATTGTAGTTGTTTTTGTAACACTAATTCTTATAGCATTGTTTGGGAAGGAAGTGCATTCGGAGCATTGTTTCTGATATATGTAGTTATTGTGTTTTTAATGTTTGTGGTGTTTCTTAAAGCTAAGCAGTGTTATATACGTAGCAAAGAGTTTTAAAATAAAATTGTGTTGTATAAATTAAGTGTGTAATCATTGTGAAATCATGCAATCAGCTAACTACTCCCCCAGTCAGTGCATCAAAACGAATCAGTAAATTGTGTGGGATTTTCTCTATTCCATAACCCACTAGAGACATGGCGTCACGAACAGGATGCGCTGGTTGCCCATTTCAAAATGGGATGAATGTGTTGCAGCATTGCACGTTCCACAATGATAATGAGGGAACTTGGAAGGTAAATATAAGGGATTTTAATAATGAGGATGAAACAATCACGTATAGTTTTATGTTTACACAAGAAAGTTTAAGATGCTGTCTGGGAGGAATTCAGAAATCATATGGTCCACAAGATTGGAGTTTAGAAAATAAAGAAGTAAAGCCAGAAGTAAAGGTGTGTAGGAAGAAAGAAAGTAAAAAAGAAGAGGGAGGTTTTCGAGAGATAATGCGAAAGGTGTTAGGGAAAGGAGTTTACGATCAGTTAAAATTGCCATTAGCAAGAGAGAGAACGCATAAACGAGCAGGAGAGATACTAAGAGAGTTAGAAGTAAGTTGGAAACAAGCATCAGGAGGTCCTTTGAAAAAACCTAATTACCCGTCCCTCTTAGGAGAGGCAGCTCGGGGAATCATTCACTTATTGCATGAGGTAGAAAATTTAGCGGCTGAGAATAATGTTTTAAAATTGGTTATGAACCAGAGTAAAGTGAATGAAACAGAGGAGCATGGAGAGAAACCAAGTAAAATATCTGTGCAACCTACTGCACCCTCTCCAATTACTTCATTCACTCCACCACCATATGCAGAAGTTACAGTAGAATTGAAAGAATTAAAAGCTGACTACGAGGTAGGAGAAGTAGCTAAAGGTAGAGCAGAGCCAATACTGGAGGCATGTCCTATAGTAACTACTACTTGGAAACAACAAGGAACAAATCTTCCAATTAGGCAGAATATCTGTACAGAAAGGAACAGGGAGGAAATAGAGGATTTGGCTAGGAGAACAGCACGACGTACTAATGAAAATTGCTA
>NW_005843736.1:0-310 GCF_000455745.1 Alligator sinensis | reverse complement strand
TCATAAATACCATGAATATAATTCCGGGAGGCATGTATCCCATAACTTTAGCTGGATTAATTGCCACCGGGGTAAAAAATCATTTGGGAGCTCTAAACTTTCCCCAAAATTTAGAAGGGGGTATGAATAACATCAGGTACATAATATGGGGAATTAGTTTTGCCCATTGGACAGCACCCCCAAACACCCTAACGGCAGTACAACAGAGATTAAGGAATGATTGTTTGTTTATTAGCGCTCCTGAACAAGTAACTTGCAATAGGATGTCGTTAGAGGTAACAGCAAATGTACTGAAAACTCCAGGAGTAAA
>NW_005843735.1:55785-56227 GCF_000455745.1 Alligator sinensis | reverse complement strand
TGGGCCTCGCTGCCAGGGGATGCTCCAGGACCTGGAAGGGAGTCCAGGCTTTTGGTAACATCCTCACTCACGGTTTTCTCCTGACAAGACCCGTGGTGCTGGGACCCCAGGGCAGCACCATCATCCAGTAGAGCCGCACGGGTCCCCTTTTAAAGCAGTCATTGAAGCATCATATGTGGGAACCAGGGCCCAGCGAGTCTCTGCCACTGTGGGGCCAGCCCAGCACTGCCCACAGACTGCAGGCTCCGGCAGAGGCTGGTGTTGTGCACAGTGTGGGTCCGTGCCCCAGGATGCCCCAGGCCTTGCTTGAGCTGCATCGTGCTCATGGGGACAGGGCTGGCTGATGGGATCATCCCAGCATTTGCTTGGTGGGGGGATGCTACATCCCATGTCCCAGCCCCAGAGGCAGACATGGCAGGGATGGCAGCCTGGCCCGAGGGGG
>NW_005843735.1:25700-38060 GCF_000455745.1 Alligator sinensis | reverse complement strand
ATGATCTTCCGAGGTCCCTTCCAGCCCTAATGTCTATGAAATCTATGAAATCTATGAAATATATATGAATATTCACCAATTCGCCACATACCACCCACCTACACATACACACAGGTGAGTTCCTAACGTGGATGGTACGGTATGTATGTGTGTGTTTGGGGCACCGGTGAGAGAGAAAGTGTAAGGAGTGAAAGTCGATGGAACCGGGATTAGAACCAGTGGACTAAAGAGAAGCTAGGCTGAGGAACTGAGGCTTGGGTTTACTTAAGGTCAAATGGCACCAGGGTTACTCAAGGTCACTGGTGCAAGGGAAAAAGCCTGGTGGCAAGGAGGAGACAGCCAGGAAAGAAACTGGGGCAGAAACCTGGGAGCTTGGGGGGGCAGATAAGCGGTGGCAAGGAGGAAACAGTCAGAAAACAGACAAAAACCCAACTCGGGGTTTCAAAATAACAGGTTTATTAAACAGACAACACACTACACAGCCCCATTGTCAGGTTTGACCTAGAAACCACTATACAAAGCCCAAGCAAAAGTTTCTGTTATGTAACTAATGCCTATCTGCAATGATAAGGAGGAGACAGTCTTAGATAAAGGAGGCTTGAAAACAAAAACAGAATCAGTGGACTAGGGCAAAGAGCTGATTTAAATATTGAGAATCACACCCCTAGGTGGGGAGAAAGTATGCTAATGAAACATACATGTATGGAAATGAGATACATAGCTAAAACACAGGTATAGAGACATACTCAGTAAAGAACTCCTTGCGTCACTCCCTTATCACCAATTAGCAAACAAGAATGCTTATGAAGGTCCAATACTCCTGTATAAAAGATGCTTAGAATTAAGAATCGGTGTGCTTGTTACGTGAAATTATTCCGCTTGCACCTTGTATTGCTAGCAATAAATCTTCTTTATACTTTCACCCCTGGTATCTTTATTGGCTTTTGTATACCGGGCACAATCCCAGACTTGAGGTGGGGCTCAACAATACTATTAATTAGTATAAATACCAAAATATACAAAGAATACATAGCATATGTGGTTCAATAGCAAGAAAGATTTTATGCTGTTGCCATTTGGCAGAGCTGTGATCAACTTTTCATTAAAAGTAAAGGCATCTCTCTTACAAGATGGTTTCAGATACATATTATGTACTTTGCACTTTATAAAATCATTTGTTTGTTTTATTCTTATCTTTCTATAGCAAGAACTGAAACAAGATAAACAAGACATCCTTTGGCTCTGTAAGAGTTTTTTTTTTAATTGAGGAACGTGCCCTGTTTTACTGCTACAAAGTCTGAACGTTAAAATGATTCAGGCTTCTAGTCAAGAGACAATGCAGGAGCTGCCATGGAAACACGGATTCTATTGACAAGTAAATGCGAATAATGAGAAAGAAAGGTTTACTATCTACTAGAAAAGTCAACGTGGACACAGAGGGAAAGCCTCATCTCTTATGGGAATAAAAAAATATAAATCTCATTGGGATTATAGATATGTCTTTAAGATGATTACATACCTCTACACCCTGAGCAAAATTTAATTGGGACTCAACTGCCAATTTTCTTCATTCACTTTCAAACTTACTGAAGGGAGAGAGAGAAGGAGACCCACAAACCCAATGTAAGAGGCAAGTCTGGTATCTGACTCTTCGGAGAGACAGCTCCAAAACTGGAATGTAAAGTAACTGGGAAGAGAGCAGCAAATATTTATTGGAAAGTGGGAAAGAAAATGAAGATCTTGAAACAGTTTTGAAACTATTATGACCCAGGTCTCATCAGGTAGGTGAGCTTACACTTTGGTCATTCGTCGATATTCTACTTAGGTTGTTATATCCCTGTGGGATGCCAAATGCCATGTACTTCACAGTTTATTTACTCACAGACATTGTTTAAATTTTGAATGAAATGTTTAGTATTTGTAGTCTAACCCAAAGACATATGGGCATCTGCAGAATGTAAATGTGTCTGAAATATTAACATGATATGGGAAGTTGTAGTATCAGCTTTCTTTCCTGTGTAGTTTTCCTTGTGTTTTCAGAACAACAAGATTTCCATTTGCTGAAAACATTATTGGCATGGAGCGTCAATGTTTTCTCTCTACTTGTATGGCTTTATTGAAAATCTTCATATTTATTCTTGACATGAAACTTTAGAAAAAGATTTTTCCTTGCTTAAAGAAAATCTGGTAGTGGACCAAGATGACCGATAAAAAGGAAAAACATAGGATAAAAAAGGATAAGTAGTATAAAGGGTGTGGGGAGCATAGGGTTTTTGTTTTGTTTTGTTTTGTTTTAATGACTAGGAATTACAAAGTAATGGTAGGGTGGGGGGTGGAGTTAAACTATTTTTATCACTCTTTCCTTTTTCTGCCAGAATGACCCAAATTTATCTTTCAAACAGCACTACCTCTTCTGTTCACTTGAGAAAAGTAGAATAAAATGTAAAATTCCCTTCCTCCGTTGGGATTCTCTTCCCAGTTTTATCATTTTCCTCATTTCTCTCCATCTTCATAAAATAGACGCAGAAAGGAATTCTCTTTACTTCTATATGAATTATGCTTTTATGTATGAGCTGTAATTCCATTTGTGAAAGCTCAGATCTTCTGGCCATGCCGTCAGGCTTGCAAGGTTTTGCTGTGACAGCCTCAGGGTATAGAAGCAGAAGCAGAAACAGGTTCTTATCTAGCTCATTTTAGTCTCCCCACTTAAAAAAAAATCTCCTCTTTTTCTCATAGTTGTTTTTTTGGGTTTTTTTCAATAACTACTACAGCTGTTGTTGTTGTTTCATTGTTTCTAGCTTATCCACCTGCTTGTTATTTTGTTGAGGTCAGCATGTTATTTTTTAATTAATAAGAAATTGTTTGTAAGACTGATGTTCAGTTAAGAGTATTTGTGAAGGGTGCTTTAAGTAGTAGTATTATTAAGGCCATAATAATATGAGGGGGGTTTTGCTGAGACGCATCAGGACCCTGAGCTCGAATTCAGAACCTCATTGTGCCAGTGGAGGTCTATTTACCTCAAGACAGATTCCCCAAGCAAAGTTCAGAAGATAAGGCAGAAAAGAGAAGTGCTAAGCAACTGAGATTTGTGGGAGACCTCGGCAGACACAGATGCCATATCAGGACCGTGGTTCCTGTGGAATGAGTTACCCCTGTGCTCAGCTCCCCTGGGCTCTAAAGAGGGATCGTAGTACCGCAGTGCTGAGTGGAGAATGAAGACCGTCTGCCAGGTTCCCTGATAAAGTGCAAAGAGAGAGGGTTGGGGCAGAGCTTGGTAGAGAGGCAAGATAAGTGTGTATGGCTAGTGAGCCTCCTTCTAGGAATTCTCTCCATCTCCGCCTTGCTGACTATATTGTCAACACCACCAAACTGAAAAAACTCTCCTTAGTATTAGGCCTCAAAGCTGAGCTTTCTATTCCCCCCCTCTCCTGCAGTTTCTTCAGAATTCACCCAAGTGAGGCAGGATGGAAGCAGAGGCAGTCCCCCACTGCATCTCTGTATCCCACCTCCACCGCCATAATTAAGGGAAAGCATAAAAGGAGAGACAGGTAGTGGCCATAATGCCTAGAAGGGCTTCACTTAAGTTTCCTGTGTATATTAAGAGCTTGTCAGCAGTCAGAGCAGCAAGGAGGCTACTAAATTGCATCCAGCTGGCTCTAGTTACCCAGTGGGTCTAGGTAATAGCAGTCCAGCTGGCTCCAGCTGCCTGCATTGGCATGGTTGCCTACTTACAAGCAGGAGCCCTTTCAGCCTCTAGCAGCCTACACAATAGTATGGATGTCTATTTATCTAGCTACCCTTGGAAATACTCCTTATTCTTAGTGGCTCCTTTGGATTCCCTGGTTTCCCAGTCCCTGTGTCCTGCCTGTTAGCTCCTCGTGTCTTAGGTCAGGTTTTCTGGCTTCGTCACTGTTCCTGATTCCTAATTGCTGGTTCCTTTCTGCTGGCTCCTTGTTCCAGACTCCAGACTGCCTTGCTGGCTCCTTGGTTCCCCTCTGCTCCAGACTGTAGTCCAGACTTTTGTTCCCTGACAACCAGTTCATGGAAATCTAGGTATCAAAAAAACAAAAGAAAAACAACCTGGGGAAAAAAATCGGTGCAAGGCACAGTCCTGCAGCATGTCCTGATGCAAGTGGAAGCTGGGTCCTCCAGAGACACGCTGGCATCTAGCCAAAACATCTCTATGGTGCCCCTGCTGCCCCAGCATGCTGCTTCAGTGCGCGGGGAAAACGGGAGTGGTGTAAGTCTGCAGCGTGACCTGGACCTAGGCATCATCCCTGGGAAGTACTCTGCTATAGTGCCCATACCACAGCCCAGGTGGCCGTGTGATCCCCGTCCAGATCTGGCCGGCATGCAGCCTTGAGGCTCATTGCTGACGCTGGTGCTAGCAGGTCGTAGCCAGGCAGCAGCCCCCACTGCCAGACTGCTGCAGTGGGTACAGGGTACAGAGGCCACTCTAGGTGAGGGCTGCTTCAGCTGTCCAGCTGGCACAGGGGGTCGTGTCTCCAGAGACCACCTGGCCAGGGCCCAGAATCTCCTAAGAGCAAGTAGCCCTGGCCCGCTTGCCAGGGCAGTTTTCTATACAGCTCCCCCTGGCTGCAGATCTGGGAGGAGTTGGGTAGGGTCAGTTTGCCCCAAGTGGCACAACTTGCCCCACACCAAAGTATATGTTCAGGCACTTGTGCTAAGGCGAAAATCCCCTGCCCAAATTTGTGACTCTCTTATTTTAGCTGCTGCAAGCAAGCACACATGCCTGCGTGTGTGGACACACCCTTTGACTCTATTTGGGACCCTTTCTTCCTGACCTTACCTGTACTTGATCTCCTGGATTGTGACTCTGGGGCCAAGCCCTTACTGCCTATATCCTAATGATATCCTTAACAGAGCCCTTCTAGGAATCTGTTCATCTGCTGCTTGTTTCTTCTTATGAGCTTCATGGGGGCAGAGTTTCAAATAATGTAAGCAGGGAGTATAGATTTTATGATTTGAAGTAATTGAGGTCCACCTCCCCCAAAAGTTATTAACATACCATGAGTCGTGTCATAATGGGATCCAAAGAAAGCAAGAATAATGAGGTTATAAAGAAATATACGGGGGACAGGTGTGTGGTAAAGCATATTCCTCTCCCAGGTTTAGGTGCCTTACTCAGGGCTGCAAGGAGGCATCCACCTGCACCAAGAGAGAGTCCTGAACCAGCCCCTGTTATTAGGCATCTATACCTTTTCTTTCAAAAACCGAATATGTCGTTGAAAGCTTGGATGGAGAAGGGGCTGCCAATGGGACCCTCCAATAGTTCAGTACTTAGAGCACTTCAGCAAGGTACAAGACACCCAATTTGAATGCTGTCTTCTGCTGAGGAGACTCTGTTACCTGTCAGCTCCGTGTTCCTGGAAAACCCTGGCACAGCACCCAGCCTGTCTGACTCACGGAGGACTCTCCGCCCGCCCCCCGAACCAGAACTGATCAGAAGAAAAGCTTACAAAAGGAAACGAAGATACAGTGAGAAACACACCTAAGCCCCTCTGGATAAGGAGTAACAAGATTATAGCAACTTCCCCCAGTCTCATTTACATCAGAGATGGGAAAAGACAGGCACCTACGTTTCATACACCTGGCACTAAAATAAATTTCCGCTCGTTCCATTTTGTCAAAACCACAACTTCCCTTTCCAGGGCCAAGCTGAATATCTCAGCAGCTTTTTCTGATAAGTCTTTGTTTTCCATGAGTTATCCCACCAGACGGTCTAACACTAGGACCCTGGGATAATTACATCATTGTCTGCGAGTGAAACTCCTTTAGGCTTCTTGGCCTGTTGAAAATAGTGAAGGATTGCGAAACTGTTGGACACTCTCAGACGTGCCAGAACACCATCTCCAAAATAAGCTCCCAATGCAGTTCTGTTCAACACTCACCACTTTTTGCCACAGCCATCTATGCAATACTCTGAAGATCTTGAAGAGGACAGGTCTCATGTTGCCTTGAACAGCTATATTGGCATGTAACTGTATCTGGACCCCACGCTTTCTTTTTTAACAGTGCACAGTATTATGATTCTAGATCTCATTCATTTAACATGGTCTAAATTGCATTGTGAGCTCCCTCTGAGTAATACTGCCCAGAGCCAGGAATAATCAGTTCCTGTGGTCCAGAATAAACAAATCTATTGTTCTCCCTTAAACCATAGTTATTTCCCATTAAAAACCCCACCCAAGCTCAAGCCTCTGTCCTGGTGCTTGGATCCAAAGTGCTGCACCAGTTCCCCTGGGGCTAAACCTTCTCCTTTTCTGCCTGGACTATCTTCACTGACTGTGCTGGGGGTCTGCCTGTCAACAAACATCTGGGAACCTTGCGGTAGTGAAACCCCAACTCTCTCTCTCTCCCTCTTTTGTCTAAGCCCACTTCTTACACCTCACACTTGATTTAATCTCTCTCTCTCTCCTTCTCTTTCACTCCAGGCATAGCTTTCTAAACCTGGGGTCTTGTGAACCCAGTATTCATTCCTGCCTGTGGCAGGGGGGGGGGGGGTGGGTTTAGGTCCCTCCTGACCCTAGCTACTATGAAACTATGAATGTAATGAAAGCTCTTTATCATCACCTGACACAGCACATGATTTTTCATTTCGGGGACAAGGGGGAGGGAGTTACGCGGGATAACCCTGGAATTCCTGTTTCAGTTTCCGAATTTCTGTGGAATTTCAGTTTCAGAAACTGCCTCAAGTCTACGCTTTCATAAGTTTATTGAAACCAAGGTTGTTCCCTTTGTATACTTGTACATGCTGTCCTCCTGCTATTTAATCCAATACACAAAGGTGATAACCGGCGCTCAATGTTCTCCAGGTGAATTCTTTCCTGCCATCCCCTTGTGCTTTTGGATCACGTTTCCCTGAAGAAGATGCTGTCCTCATCGTGTCAAATCTGCAGAGTCTGCACATCGCTGCCTGGTTTTCTCACATTCTTCATTACTTTTCATATTTCCAAGGTGGAATCAGGTAGGTATCTGCTCCATATTAATGTGTCCTCTGCTGCTGCTGAAAGGTTTGTTTAGTTTTTATTAACACATTGCACCAATTGTAGTCTTTTACGGAAAATGGAAAAGAAACTGTGAGAAGTTCCAGATTGTATTAACATCATCGTGTGGGAAGAAAAAATAAATACATCTAAAATTAAAGTTTTTCTCTTTCTCCCTAAGCATACAGAAGAATAGCTCTTTATCTATCACCCGACCATGTTTCCATATTTCTGTGTGCTCCTATGTTCCTCGTTCTCACAGTATCCTAACATCCTCCTTCTCATCTTTCCACTGCTTTTCAAAACCAATACTGAGAGGGAAAATTCTCTTTTACATGACATTTCAATGATTTGATATTTGTATCTAATCCCAAAATGTGATTAAAATATCAAGGCACCAATACATTTTATGGCATACAATGTTCAGAAAATGTCCTGTGAAAAATGTTGACATTTCTATTACAAGAAATACAGATGTTGTACTTATTCAGGATATTCTGTCCATTCCCAGACACTGAATATCTTAGCTTGGGCAGTCAGTTGCAGTTTGAGTTGCTCAGCCCTTTCTATTTTAAACCTGTGTTTTCAGTTATTTGTCCTTCTCCCAGTCCAGGCTGAAACTCTGCCAGGTGGATATCCATCTCATGTTGAGTATCTTGGGTTTCTCATTTTACTTCTGAGCTTATTCTGGGGTGTTTTTGGTACATTTTACAGCCCTGTTTACACTTGTGGGACCTGATCAGCCAGTCACTGCCATTGTGGGGGAAGAGATCGTATTGCCATGCCGCCTGTCCCCCAACATGAGCGCTGAGAACATGGAAGTGCGGTGGTTCCGGTCTGAGTTCACAAAGTACGTTCATCTGTACCGCGATGGGAGAGATCAGTTTGGACGACAGATGCCAGAATACAAGACAAGGACAGAGTTTTGGAAAGATGGTCTCACACGTGGAAATGTTTCCTTGAGGATTCTCAATATCAGGCCTTCAGATGAAGGGCAATACACCTGTTTTGTTGATGATGGCATTGCTGGCGAAGAAGCTGTAATAGGACTGAAGGTAGCAGGTCAGTGGCTTGCGTCTCTTTATCTCTGCATGGTTTTCAGGTTTTTTCTCTTTCAAAATATGCCAACTTCATGGAACCTGTGTATGAATTATTTTACCATTAGTCACTGTATTTCAATTTTATCTAGCCATTTTCACATTTCAAAAACTTAGTTCAATTTTTGTCAGTATTTTAATAATTTTAAGCAACATCTCAAAGCAGTTAGTATTTCTTTGCTCTTGATTTCTCAGTGCTTAGGGCCTTCTAATTTTCAGCCTAAATTTATTCACATTCAAGTTATATTCATTTTTTCTGGAACCAACATTGTCTTTTAGCCTAAATAGTAGGGCTGTGGGAAATTTCACCGAGTGTTTTGTTTTGACACTGTTTCGACTCATTTTGAGGTCGAAACAGCTGACTCCCCGCCCCCAGTGAAACATCGAAACAGCATCGAAACAGCCCTTCTGTTTCGATGGAACGGACAAGAACAGCTGTTTCGAGTCGAAATGAAATTCAAAAAGGAACGCTGTTCCCTCAACCTGTCGAAACTGAAAGTGAAACACAATGGTGCCATTTCGCACAGCCCTACTAAATACTGCTTTTTCCTTCGTCATATTTACTGCCCAATATAGTTACAGATAGCAAATACATCTCTTTCTGCCTCAGTTTTGCTAGACTGAAAAAGTCCAGCTGTTCCCCTAAGATAAACCTTTCTCCTTTGCAGTCCCATACCTCAGTTACAGTCCTAATTTGCTTATTTTTCCATTTCATTTAAACCCTGTCAACCTGTAGTCAGTCAGTTCCCAGGATTATTTTCTACAATCAGCCTTTCTTAGCAAAATTTGTAACCAGTCAGCCTCTAGAGAGACAAGACTCTACCCTGTGATCAGGACCTCTTTTGCAAGTTTAGACATGGAATTAAGGTACACCTACCATCCCCTTAATTACCACCACTCAGTCATGGGGGGCAACCCCCTCCCCTTTTCCCTCCAGCCTTTACCCTAACTTTAAAGCTGGCTTCTTCTAATAATCTACTAACTCTTCTCTGATTGTCTCTGTTCAAATGTCATTGTTTCATGAAAACTTTTGAAGGTGAACTGAACCAATCTGTTGTGCACTTGGATGATGTCAGCTGGTTGGGATTTATGTTCCTAAGAAATGTACACTTCTGGGAAGGGAGGATTTCTTATCCTCTTCCTTTCACCTAATTTAGAGTTTTCACTGACGAGTCTGCTTTGTTTTTACATCTAAGAAGCTTGAACACAAATATCTATTATAAAACAATATTCAATAAATTTAGTTACATTGATCATTACTATAAGATAAAGCAATAATACAATATATTTCGATTACCTACTTTAAGCCCTTGCACTCTTTTTAATATGATCTGCTTCTGCTGGACATGCCATTTGCTTTCTTTCCTTTGCTAGATGTCATGTCTGCAAAGGTTCATTCTGTGGTTACTGAGAAACAGTCTTTTAGGACTTTTGCTATAGCCATACTTTGTAGCTCTGCAGAAAATTATCTTTACTGGCAACCAATGATTATTCCTGTCTGCCTTACTGTATTCAGTCAATAAAAACACACTATCATGTAGTACTGTCAACTAGCTGCACTTTGCTTATGGCAAGAACGCAAACCGAATAAGTTAGGCTTGTGCTGGGTCCAGACTCTGCACTTTGTATTGTGGTGTTTCAGTCCCTGAAGCCTACAGTCTTTTATAAAGCCTGCATTACCTACCAAAATCAGATCTGAATTACCATAATTTCTCGTTGGCTCAATGACTGTTCGATGATGAAATTTCTCAGCTGTCACATCCGGGAATATCTAGGCTCTATAGTCGGTAATAGCATTTCTACCCTGCTCTGCAATATCTGGGAATGCTTCAGAGCAGGAATAAGATTTCAACAGTCCTTTGCAAAATTGACTCATAGATTTAAGAAATATAATTTCTTTCTTTTTTAGCTGTAGGCTCTAATCCTATCATCTCTGTGGAGGATTACCAGACTGGAGGGATCCGCGTGACATGTCGATCAGCTGAGTGGTACCCAGAGCCCCAGGTGCTGTGGAGAAATGCCCAGGGGCATCATATACCATCACTTTCTGAAATAAAATCCCAAAAGGCAAAAGGCCTGTTTGAAACAGAAATTTCTCTTGTCATAAAGGGACATTCAAACCAGAAGTTGTCGTGTTGGGTCAGGAACAGCCTCCTCAACCGAGAGAAGGAATCAGCAATTTATATATCAGGTTAGTTGCCATCCAAAGCCTCCAGTGACCCACCTCTGCTGGAAACCAAGTGAAACATGAAGCAAATGCACACATGGCTAGCATTTCCACAGGGTCATAATAGAGATCCATTGAACTGTGTATTTGCAGATTATCAGAATCCAGATTTTATCTTACTCTGACTTCTGAAATTTTATCTTAAAGAAACTGGCAGACACAGTCACTCAAAATATCAGTGTTGGATGTTTCTGTACTCTCAGGTTTGCCTACGTGAATTTTTAGTGGGTATCTCATGGGTAGTTTGGTAGCATCTATCTACTGGTATTGAGTTATTTGTGAATTCTTAAAGGCTTTTCACTGCACTGCAACACTGTTCATTATTTATCATGTAAAATTAACTAAGTTGTATGTTGCTGCTCCTCTTTTAAGGGTTGTTAAGTGGAGCAGGTGTTTTTTTAAAAGGCTTTTTCCGTAGCAGTTGTGCTCCTGAATCATTCTGCCCTTCCCTACGTGCTCTGGGCATTTACAGATGTGCTCCAGGGGCTGTGGAGTGTGTGCGTGTATGTGTGCGTGTGTTGGGGTGGGGGGCTTTAATTAGCTCAGCTCTGAGCTTTAGTTTCAAGCCCCCTGCTGCCATTTTTCAGCACAGAAACACTGATACACGTGATGCTGGAGGCTGCTGGAGCCCAGTTATTTCCATACTCCAGCAGATTTTATTAATTCAGTCTGCTCCAACTCACTGTAATTACTGCATGTAGGAGCAGGCTCTCTGCATGTGGATAGGAGCCTTCAGACAGTTCACTGATTCAGGTCATAAATAGAAATAGTTTTCCTTTGCTGCTGCTACATGTTATTTTCCTTCCTCTGAACCACTGGGTGTTGCCTGCAGCCAGGGCTGGGGATTTGACTGGCCTGTGCCAGTGTCCTGCTGGGGCTTCAACCCAGAATATCCTGGGGTCTTGTCAAGGTCAGACCACTTGACATATTTGGAGTCAAGAAGGATTTTGACCCCCTGGTTAATTAGTATGGACTGTGGAGGATTTCTCTTCATCTGTAGCAGGGGAGCATGGCCCTCTTCCCTGAGTCTCTCAAGCACAATATAACAATCCTCAAACCAAAAGGCAGCGAGCGCTCTGCCACCCCCCACGCCTGTTTTATCTATGGCAGTTCAGGGCTTTTTGTCTTGTAGTTGTGTCAGGGTTGACTATAGTTTTTTTTTAACAGACTAGACAGTGGGTTTATATCACACAATGTGGATAGAGAAATCCTACCTTAGGCAGGTACCTGATCCTACCTCAGCTCCTTTCCAGCCCTGCCTTTCTGTGCGCACCTGTGCACGTGCCCAATACCTGCTCCTCTGCTTTCTAATTAGAGTGCATCAGAGCTGAGTCAATTAACCGAGTCTGCTGGAAGGTTCTAATTAGGATGCTCCCGCAGCCTCCGTGTCACGTGTATTCAGTGTCCCCGAGTTTCAAAATGGTGGTGAGGGCGCTTTAATTAATGCTTGCCCAACAAGCTTTAGTTAAAGCGCTACCACCATCATTTTGAAGCACACGACACTGAGTACTTCAGACCTTGGGAGACACTCGAATTAAACACCCCTGCCCCTCCCCACCCACTCCAGAGCATGTGTAAAGATGACCTATGATTGTCCAATACACACAACAATTGTAGCACCTTGCCTCTAGCAGAGATGTGGCGATGGTTAGAAGTGCTTATAATGGTACTAAAAAATAGGTCAGGTCTGACCCCACTTCACCCCTCCTCCCCACTTCAGGTCCAAACCCATACCTCCCTCCCCCGATTAGGGTCCAACCCTGGCTTTTCTAAAAGGAGGACCCTTTAACATATAGTTCTGTATGTGTGATTTTTTTGGCTTTTATGCACTGTTTAGATACATGTTGCAGAGCACCTCGGTGCTCTGCTCCTAGAGAGGAGAAACTGCCAGGGAGAGAGACAGAGCCCTGGCAGGTCATAAGGAGCCCAGCTGAGGGTTGCCAGGGTAACGAGCCCAGCTGCGGGTTGCCGGGGCAACTAAGGAGAGCCAGCTGCCTGTAGGAGGCAGGGCCTGGCCCTTATAAAGCCC
>NW_005843735.1:17841-25216 GCF_000455745.1 Alligator sinensis | reverse complement strand
GCCATATTGGTCTATTGAGAAGCCCGAGGCGGGCACGGCGAGCCCCGAAGAGGGGGCGCGCCATATTGGTCTATTGAGAAGCCCGAGGCGGGCACGGCGAGCCCCAAAGATGGGGATCGCCATATTGGTCTATTGAGAAGCCCGAGGCGGGCACGGCGAGCCCCAAAGATGGGGATCGCCATATTGGTCTATTGAGAAGCCCGAGGCGGGCACGGCGAGCCCCAAAGATGGGGATCGCCATATTGGTCTATTGAGAAGCCCGAGGCGGGCACGGCGAGCCCCAAAGATGGGGATCGCCATATTGGTCTATTGAGAAGCCCGAGGCGGGCACGGCGAGCTCCAAAGAGGGGGAGTGCCATATTGGTCTATTGAGAAGCCCAAGGTGGGCACGGCGAGCCCCGAAGAGGGGGCGCGCCATGCTAGGAAGCCCAGGACGGGCGCAGCAGACGCCAGCAAGGATATCACTTACGGGGTGTATAGACCCCAGCCCCAGAGTGGGGCGATTACTGAGGAGCCTGAGAGGGGCCATGCTGAGCCCTAGAGCGAGGCAATATTGAGGAGCCCGAGCGGGGCGATATTTAGCAACCCGAGACGGGCATAGTGAGCCCGGCTGCAGGTTAGTGCAGCAACACCCCTCAGACCGAGGCAGGGCGCTGCGGTGACCCCCGAGAAGGTGGGGAGTAGCAGCGTGGTGAGCCGGGGCCAGAGAGGGTACCCGTGCGGTTGGCCCGTAGGACCGGAGGCCCTCTAGAGAGTCCCTGAGCGGGATCACCCCACTGGGGAAGTCCCAGAGTAGTTGAGAGTCCCAGCAAGAGGCTGGGTACTACAGAGAGCCCAGAGTGGGCTACACTATAGAGGAGGCCCGGGAAGCGGGCGTGCAGACCCAACAACGTCTATCACATCTGCGAGGCTTGGGGCGTGGTATCAGGGGAGGTAGGAGCCACGCATAGCCCATAAGGCTAGGGTGTCCGGGGAACACCCACCATATCGGGAGCCCCCCAGGGGGTCTGGAAGAACCGCGGTTAGCCGTGCCCAGAGAGTCATAGGCAGCCTCCCAACTATATATATACATTCCAACAAGACGTGGCGGGTGAGAATTAGAGGGTGCCTTGGGCCGGCCTGACACGGAGCGAGGGACCTTAAGGAGCACACGGCCCTCCGCGAGGACCCCACCGTGACAATACATAATAGTGCTTGCCCTAGACCTTCCTTCTGGGCATGCTCAGTACCCCGTACTATGGCTGTGAAGATACTGGGGCATGTATGTAATTCCACATAGATCCCAAAGCTTTACTCATTAAAAAAAACCAAAAAAACAAAAAAACCCCAACCTACGGCTAGCAGTTGTTTCATGACAGAGAACATGGAGGAGGATTTAAAGTATTTCTGGATTTATTTTCTAGCAGGTTCACATAAAGATTGATCCTCTGCCATTATAAATAGAACAAGAATCCAAATGCTGCATAACTGCCAAATATTGCAGTTATATGGCTACATAATTTCCACTTAGCCATGTAAAGGTAAGAGAGCATATTTCCTGTTTAGTCATGATAAATCACTATTGCAAGTCAGTACATATTGCTGATTTTTTACATCCTGCTAGGAGTTGCTGCTGTCATTCATATCTCAGTCAGCTCCTGAGAGGAACTATTAATGGATGGCCTTGGAATAAATGCACAGGATTTTTTGTCACCAATAACAAACTAAAGCAAGCCCTGGGCATCTTGTTTTTCAGCTCTCTTTTTTCCAAGCGTGAATCCCTGGATGGTGGCCCTGAGTGTGATGCTGGTGATTGTGTTAAGTTTCATAATCCTGAATGTATATCTCTTCAGAACGAAAGGTAAATACAGGGGGGATATATAGTGTAGTTAGTGAATAATTTTATTCTAATAAATCAAAGAGTGTATGAATAAGATTTTACGGCAGGTAGGCACCGTGCCACACACCAAACCTCCAGCACCGCAAAGTGCAATTGCCAGGGGGTGTTGCTTGTCAGGGTGTGGGGGGAATGAGGGGTTAGAATAGCCCCTGGCCCTAAGTGGGGGGAGGCAGACAGCCCTCCAACACCCCATGCCTCCTGAAGCACACTGCTAGCCCCCCTGATTCCACCAAAACCTCTCAAACCCCTCCAAACCCCTTCCCGTGGACACTGCCTCCACAATCGCTGTGATCCCCTGCGCACACTCCACTAGCCCCTTGATCTCCCATATCACCCACTGTGAACACTGTCTTCCCCTCTTATGCTTCCCATGGATCCTGCTTCCCTCCCCAATCTCCCAGACACCTGACTACACACCCTGCCTGCTCCCCCCAGCCACCCTGTGGACACTGCCTGCCCCGCCAGTCCCCCAAGCCCTACCGCTACCCCACTCATCTGAACTTACTTTAGATCAGGTGGCCATTTTTAACTCTAACTGCCCCCTTACTTCCACAAATGTCTGTACATACCATTAACGAAAAGTGGAGCTCTTATTCTGTTAAAACTTCAATAATTTTATGTCCTTGAAATACGTATATACCTTTTGACATACATCTTTACACTCATGGTAGGCAAACACTATCTAATAGTAATTCTAAAGAATATCTAATGTCTTGCGCCAGTAATCTATGTAAGTAAACAGCTGCTCAGCACCGCTGCGGTAGATGGGGGCTACTTTTCCACTGCTCTCTTCTGGTTTCAGAAGCAAATGAGCTTTTCTAGACCTTAAGTGAACTCAAGAATCTCACGTCTTTAGACTGTAGCACGTACAGGCTTTTACCTGACCTACTAGCACTCCAAAGATGTCCATTGTTTAGAGACAAATGGGTACTAGATCCCATCCTGAAACCACTAGAGGGATTTGTGTATCACCAGATCATCTCCTGTAAAAGCTACGTGGAAAAGTGCAATACCATCCCCTGACACAACTCCCAACTGGAGCTTGCCCCTTCTAGTCTGGAGCTCTTCAGCTGAGGCTTCCTCCACCTTAGGCTGTTATACCAGTCATGCTACCACACAGGACATCTCAGCAACCCTCGACCCACTTTTCTCTTTCAGCATCAAAACTCTTATAAACTTCGCAATTTTAGAAGGCAGTGAACACGTACGCAGACTTGATTCACCCGGTCCCATATATTCAAGTTCTTAAAAAGCAGATAAAAGCAAATTAGCACAGTCAAAGTAAGCACAAAAGAGTTTCCCACTTCTCTTGCCCATGCACACCAACAAGGATATGCAGAAAAGGGACACAGTTCTCAGCAACTGGACCCTGGATACTACTGGCAGTATGCAGATAAACACCACAGAGAGGTTGTTGGACAGAACACAAAGTACCAGGCTTAAATGTATGAAGTTGTAGTGAAGCACTTGATGTATCTTCTTTTTTTTTTTTCAATCCAGGAAACCTTCAACGAGAACTTGGTAAGTTTTTCTCTGTGTCTAATGCAGCTTTTTCCCTGGTATTCAATGTAGCTAGAGCTAGCTGTTAGATTCCTTCTCTCCATGCTGGAAAGAACAGAAAACTGGCAGCAACACTAAGATGTCCTTGGTTGGGAATGCTTTGCTCGGAGCCCTCAGGCACTCCTTCCTGGCCTCTGTCATCGTTATCAGCCCAGAGCACCGCCACTGTTGCAGCAGTTCATGGAGTGAACTTGGAACATTAATGTAACTGGAGATGCAGCCATTAATTAGTTTGAACAATGGCTTAAGATGGCATCATAATGTGGTTGGGAATCATTAAAAGGAGTTAAACATGTGCCTCATGTATACAAAGTACCCTAAGGCATGGAGAAAATAGGCAGCTTTATTCTGTACCTACCAGAAATTTCTCAGTCAGGTCAGAGAGAATGATTAACAGTGATCCAGCCGAGATGGCAATAACAGGAATATCTCTGCAGACAGGCCCTACCCCAGGAAATGGTACAGCAGGTCCACGTCAGTGGTCTCTTTGGATACTGAGGCACCTGGTCACTGCAATTTAGAGAGTGGCCAAGCAGCACCTAACGGTTTGACATCACTTTGGGTGAGGTCTGTATGGATTTATTGAAAGGAAAGGACAGTGTCCCAGTTAGTCCTCCCACATGTTGCCCCATCTGTGTCCAGCATCCCTATGGTCTTTCCTGGCTTTTGCTTGGGCCTGATGCTCCTCATCTAATAATGCTTTTACAGCTGCATTTGTTCAGATAAATTCTCACCGCTATTTCTCTTTGTTTCAGGGTGGAAAAGAGCTGTGATCTGTCCAGGTAATGAAAGTTCACATTGAATCAATGGTCTCTTCCTGTTATTTCAATTCCCCTTTTTCCTTTCCGGTCAAAGTCTTAGGCTCACTAATAGTTTCTTGCAAGAAGTGGTTTTTACTAAGGTCAAAGAACTCAATCTCCTGTGGCAAATTTTTTTTTTTTTTTTTTTTTGAAGGAACTTAAAAGTCCCCACCACACACAGCACTTTCTGTTTCCACTTGTGAGTGTAAATGGCAGGTTGTAATCATGTAAGTGCCAATTCCTCTTTTGTACAGATAGAAATACTGTGTCCCCTGCAGCCTGGACATGTAACTATACCTTTTTCATCTGAGCATGTGCAGCAGGCCGTATATTGGCCAGGGAGGTGCACTGCTACATATGTGTGTCCCTTCTGGATGTGTATTGCTGTTTAAGCCTTGAAAATGAGAGATGGCCACAAGTATGTAACTAGCAGGCATCAAACTGCACAAGACAGGGCAGGACGCTTGTATTTTAGCTCCTACCTTTTCCTGCTTAGGGCACTTGTTCAGGAAACCAGAGATCTGGGTGCTAGTTGCCCTTTACCTCAAAAGGTTTTGAACCTCTTTTCCTTTCTTTCTCTCTCTGATTTCCAAGTACAGTTCTTTAATCATCATAGGACCATTCGTGCCTTCCCACAAGTTGCCTTGGTTGTGACCAGGTCTGCCTGTCACTTTGGGGTGCGCTCATTTATTAGGGATACATTTCTAAGGTCTTTGTAATTTTATCAATGTGCTGCTTGCGTTACTTGGGAGATATACAGCTCTGTATAGAAACACTTCTGCAAGTCCTCACCCCCCAGTGGAGCTATCTTGCAGGACTCAGTTTCAATGGGGCTGAGTTCCTCCTATCACTAAATCACTCAAATACACACATACAGATTAATGTGACATGCCTGACCTGGCCTGGTCGATCAGCATGGACAGGCTGACACCCTCATATGTCAGGAATCAGTGCATTACAGTAAAAATTAAAATGCAGTGAGACACAAGCACACAGATAAACAGAATACCATCAAATCCAGCTGGATGTCTAGCTGACACCCTCATGGGACAGCATTCAGTTTATTAGGGCATGTCTGAGCCAAACTGGGTCAATCAGCCTGTACAACCTGATCCCCTTATGCATCTCAAAGTCAGCACATCCCAATCTTTTGCCCTATCTGTCCTACTAGTGGTAGCCTCTTGATGAGTGGACCTCACAGTATTTCTGGGCTTCACAGGGATCTTTAGCTTAGGTAAAAGAAGCATTGCTGCAGAGCAAGTGGGGAAGGAGAAGTAGAGAAGGAAAAATATACCCAGTTACTACCAGTTTGACTATAAAAGTTATTTATTGTTGAGTATATGAAATGTATAATGGTACTAGTAATAATAGAAATGCAAAGGAAAACAAACAAAACAATTACAATACTACCCTGGTTTCACTAAGTGTTTGGGGAAACTTAGCTCAAGTTTAGGCATACATTTCTGAACCTGAATTGTATTAGTTGAGAGAAAAAGAGAAAGAGAGAGAGAGAACGAGAGTTGGGGTCTCACCAGTCCAAGGCACTCGGGTTGTTTGCTGACAGGTAAAGTTCTCAGCACAATCCTTGAAAGGAGATGATCTGTTTCTCCCAGCTTCTCGAGAACAACAGTGGACAGTGTCAGGGAGATTTCTTCCTCTTGAAGCATGCTGTTTGCTGCTTTTACAGATTTTTTTATTCCCTCAATTCAGCTTCTTCAAAGCATTCTTTTACTTGTGAAAATAATTGTCTTTTCTATTGACAAGGAGTTATCTGGTTTGGAACATCAAGAAACTGATTAATAATCAGGAAAAACATAAGGTTAAGGAGTAACCAGACATTTAGGAGCCAGCTTGAAATTCTTATGGATAACAGAAAAACTGGATGGGATACCTCATTGTTTCTTCTCAGATGGCTTGCAGAGTCAGGGTTTTGTATTTTACCTGTTGTGAATAAGCCTTAGTTTAGCATGACTGTTCATGAACTTAGTGGGGAGGACTTCCTCCAGTAATCCCGGGAAAAGTATGACAGCATTTGTGGTCAGGGCTCCAACAGCCTGGACACTGTGATGAACCCTTAACCACTGTTCAAATGTTGCCCATACCCCCTCTGACTCGGTCTCTTCCTCAGCATTCCCAAACCCGGTGACCGAGTTTTACTCAATCAAGTTTAAATAGGCCTCCCTTAGTGGGACCAGGGAATGCACAGCCCGAGATGCCTAGTACACTTTTCTTCTGCTTGCTTCTGATTAGATGAGGTGTGTGTGTGTGTGGGGGGGAGATGGGGAAATAGAAAAAGTTGGTTGTAAGTCCAGTAAGCTGGGTCCCAGGCCTCCCTCAGGAAGACGGAGCTGATAGGTAACATGGTCACTCCTGAAACTGGCCTCTGATCAGTCAGGAGAGACAGAGATGTGGAGCCAGGAAATAAAGAGCAAAGTAGCTGTGTCTGGCTTGGTGAGGTGGCTGCAGCTGCCCAGGAAGGGATAGGGCCCTGTGTTCTAGCCTAGAGCCGTGTCCCTAATGGGTCTAAAAGCTGTCTGCTATGTGGCTCTCCTGGAGTTGGGTACATAACAAGAATACGTTAAATCACTCATACACTGAAAGTATCGTCAGATTTTGGCTTCTGCAAAGAACTAGTCACCTAGAAGCAGCATCTATCCTGTCTTTGAAAGCCTGCCTGGCCCAAGAAGAAGTTGGTTGGAAGAGATAATAGGAACTTGACAAAGAGACCTGTAGGTCAGTAATAATATGGACACAATTTTGATGGGAGGCTTTCCTTTAGCCTTAGACTCAAACATGCCTAAATAACTTGGATAGTTCTGAACATTGTACCCACCGCCCATTATTTCTTGTCTCTTCTCTGTTGCTGGTTAAACACGTTGACGCCCTTTCCTCACAGCAGTGCCCTGTCTGCATGGACAAAGACTTCCCAGAGCTGGCAAATGTGAAGAGGAAAGTCCAAATCCCCTCCTATGTGACAGTTCCCCAAAATGTTTGTCATATCACCTGGAAGTAGAAGGAAACCCTCTTGTACTTCCTGCCACAATTACTTCATAGGCCTGCCCATTCCTGCATTTAACTCAAGGTGGGATTTTCTGTTATATGAAAGGCAGCAGGAGCAGGTTTTCATTATTAGTCT
>NW_005843735.1:13559-17826 GCF_000455745.1 Alligator sinensis | reverse complement strand
TAGGGAAAGTTTTCTTTAGTATGAGCAACTATGGCAGCAATAGAGTTGTAAGAAAGACCAAAGACAGATAAATGTGTGGTCCTGTGATAGAGGAGCCATCACAGTGTCTTTGTCTTGGTGATTAATTATGGCACACTGAAGTTTTAGATCTATTTTTTCCCAATGTGATATTGCATGCAATAATGCATTGTTTATGCATCTCTTCTAATGAATTCTCATGTCTGATTCTGTGCTTGCTTTCAGGACTGGGACAAACTGCACCACCTCTGGAAAAAGGTACAATTTTCAGATGATATCAATTGCCAAGTCTCCCCAGCATTGGGAACCTATCAATTTAGATCCTTTAATAGATTAATACTATTAAGATTATCCTATGTATTATTTTAATCTTAATTAATAATTATACATTAATAGCTGTTGATCAGGATGAGTGGAACTGTGTCCTCTGACATTTCCAGACCAGTAAAGGTGGATGGCAGAGTGGGTAATGAATAAGGAAATAAGGGATAGATCACTCTACATATATCTAGAGTTTAGTGCTCTCCTCCTATAGCATTGGCTTTTTCCTCTGTTGAAGGAACTTTTTCTGTTCTTATGTTCTTACTGAGTGTGGAAATGCATAACAATTGAACGGTTCCACAACGTCACAGATTGGGGACTGGCTCACACCTGTTGTTTGCAAGAGATGTCCACATGTACAGTGAACTAGCATTCTATGTAAGACAATTACCCTTTAAGCACTGAAGTGCAGTGGCTGAGACAACCAGGCCTGGGGCAGAGTGAGCACCCAGCCCAGGATGTGTCTCAGTGGATGGGTTCAAGGAAGTTAATCAATAAACAGTGCCAAGAAAAGAGTGGGGAAAAGAGGGGCAATAGGATTCTGGCCACATACCAGAGTAGCCAGTTGCATCAGAGGGATGGGGGGGAGGTGGTGGGAAGAGCAATGCAATGTGGGATGCCTGGAAGACCAACCGGACCCATGTCACGGACCATCTGGTATCTGCTGAACAAAAGTACAGTGAACTGGTTCAAAAGAACACTTGATTTTCCCGGTACAAAATGAACCTGTTCCAGAAAGCTTTCAAACTACTTTAACAGGCTTGTGTGTCCATCTGTTTCAAGTTCATTAAGATGCATTTCACCTAGTTTAAGCCAAGAAACAGACATTGCCCAACTGAAGGGATCAGCTGTAGTATGACACATCACATTAGGAACTGATCTGCTTTCCTGAGTGACACACATTGCCCATTGTCCCACCCTGGGCCCCCTGCCTGATGCAGGACAACAGATGATGTGTTCCCGGTCCCTTCCTGCCTCACATCAGGTCCTGCAGTGACACAGGTGCCAGGGAATCCTTGGTGCCCTGAGCCTCCTTGTCAAGATCCACACTGACCCATGCTTCAGGCACAAGCAGTTCAGGATGGGTGGAGGGAGACTAGGTTGCAGGAGTCAACGAATCTGCAGCATGGGTCAGCATGGTCCATGTCTGGCGGCTTAGGGCACTGGAGATTACTCAGCTCCTGTGCCCCCTACACTGGGACTCACAGTGATCTGTTCCTCTGAAGGAGGCATGGGTCAGTGCAAGACCTAGCACAGCTCACAGGGTGGAAGGCTTGGGTCATACAAATCTTGGAGTGAAGTCATGAGGCCTGAAGGAGTCCCTGAGTCAGGTGGGTCCCTCAGAGGCTGGAAGGGATCAGGATTGCGCCCTTCAAGCCCCCTCAAGCTGCCAGAGCACCTGCCCAGGGTGAAGAACATGTTTCTGCCCTAAGTATTGTGTGTCCATGCTCCATGTGATATATCCCATGTTTTCTCTCCATGTGGCAGTGGGTGGGGATGTCACTTCTCAGGGCAGGACTCCCACATCCTCATGCTTTTCAACGCACACCATGAGATGCAGGAGCCCATGACACAGTACTGGATCTGCATGGGACTGCATCTCCTCCTCCAGAACCTTCCTTCCCTGCCTCCTGCAGAGGTTTCTGAGCGGTCCCTCCTCCCTTCCTCCTGGTCTCCTTCTTCCCCGCAATTCCCTGCCATGTTTGGCAACACGGTCAGCAAAGTGCCCCAGCCACTAACACAGGTCAGACCTCCTCTACCTCAACCACTAGTGGCTGCTGTTCCTACCTCCGTTACTGCCTCTGTTATGGATGAGGCAGGACAAAGTCATCATCTGTGGAAAAGGGGCAAAGTGAACTTTCTATCTCTGAAAGAGCAGCCCTAAAGATATAGAAATGGGAAATGGAGAAAATAAGAATTAAAGTTAAACCTAGGAGAGAGCAAGAAAAATCTGGTATTTCAAGAAACAAACTAGGGAGAGACAGGAGACATAAAATATATACAATGCTTAATGTACTAGGGAGAAAGACAGTTCAGTGAGAAAACATGACAGGGCAATGACTGTAAGGCCTGAGTACCTTGGGGCCAGGATCAGAATATTTTTGGATGGAGTAACAATGAAAAGGGACTTGAGGTTGACCAGAAAGTCTAAGGAGAGAGCAGGAAGTTGCCTGCTGAATTGGTCGGGATAAAAGGGCATTGGAAAGGATGGGTTGGTCAGGGTGACTGAGTGGAGGAGTTGTGTGCACATTCATACACCAAGACAACTGTGTCCATACTGCTACTTTATGGTTCCCCTGTCCTACGTCGATCTCTACTTCCTTCCTTTGCTTTCTCTGTGCTGTCTCCTTCCTACCCAGTAGTGCTGTCTCTTTTTCCTTGTGATCTCGTCCCCTGTAAGTCTGTCCACTCTCCACTACCGTTCCCTCCTTTCCTCCTGATTTTACTTCCCCCAAGTCTCCTGGTCATCATGATGAGTGGTCATGAGGGAAAGGAAGCATCCAGCTTTTCTCTCCCCACAATCATTGGGCCTGTATGTGAGGGCACGTGACTCTCCTTTTATTTCTATTCTTCCAAACTGGGGACACAGCAATTCTTGAAACAGTCACTGACTTGTAGGGACTAGTTGGGGACTAATCCTCTAGATCATACTTGCTGCAGGCCCAGACAGATGGAGCAGAGCCCTTTCCACCAAGGAATCTCTTAAGATGAGTTGGAAGAGCAGGCAAGCTGCTATTATTTCAGTACTTCCTGGGGTGGCTTTCCTCTTCCATCCAACCATCATGATATAATCTTTCATCTTTCCTTATTAATTAGAGTAAGGGCATTTGATGCCCAAAACTTTGTCCAACAGCTCTTCCAACTATGTAGTTAGACCAATAAAAGATACCACAAAAACATCCCGGTCTCCTGGATGTTTCCTGAACCATTGCAGCCAGAGCAGTACTCCAACTCTCTTTATTAAGACTCCAAGTGCACTTCCTGACTTTTAACACAATTAACTGTCTCTTTGTGTAAGTCACTTATGGCTTCCTCGCTCCCTCTTCCCCACACCTTATCTCTCCACTCTCCCCTTCAGCCTTTCCTATTTCTGTATATATTTTACTCCCTCCCATCTTCTTTGCCTTAGCCTGTTCCTTTTGGGTAAGCTCTGGAAACTTGGGAAATTGGACCTGCACTTGAAATCTGAGACACAACACATCTTTGTGACATGTGGACTGTTTGGGTCCAAGTTTTAACTTCTTTGGCTGTGGGTTGGTGGAGCGGGAATGTCTCTCCGGGAAAGGGCCCCCAGAGTCTGAGCGTGGGGACGGTGGAGCAGGGTGGGATTGAAGACAGGCAGTGGACAGGGCAGAGGGAATCGAGCTGTATCCATGCTCTCCCCTTCACACCCTCTGCCGGGCTCTCCTGAGCCCCCAGGGTCTCTCATCCCTGCCTGTGACCAGCAGGTGCAGGAGGGGATCGATCCCGTGTCCCAGCCCTGGCCCAGCCGGCGTGTTTCTGTCCCTGGCCCGTCTCTTCCTGCCAGGGGGGAATCGGCCCTGCCCTTTGCTGAGGTCTCCGGGCTCCTTCCTGCTTGGGTCAATCCTGGATTCACCTCCAGCTGCAGCCAAAGCTGCCCCTGCCTTGATCACAGCCTGTCCTCGGGCTGAGCGCTGCTCCTCACGCTGCTGTTATCTCCTTTCCCTGCAGAGGAGGTGACTCTGGATCCAGACACGGCTCATCCTGAGCTTGTCCTGTCTGAGGATGGGAAGAGTGTGAGACAGACAGACACACGTCAGGATCTGCCCGACAATCCTGAAAGATTTGACACGTGGCGTTGTGTGCTGGGCCGTGAAGGATTCACCTCCGGAAGACACTGGTGGGAGGTGGAGGTTGGGGAGGGGAGGTGGTGGGCCGTGGGGGTGGCCAGTGAGTCTGTGAGCAG
>NW_005843735.1:10064-13549 GCF_000455745.1 Alligator sinensis | reverse complement strand
AATGGATCAGATTTAGTCCCAAGAAGGGGGTCTGGGGTGTGCGGTGCTCTTGGGGTCAGTACGAAGCTCTCACTGCCCCATGTCGCACCCGCCTGTCCCTGCGCCAGGTGCCCAGCAGGATGGGGGTGTATCTGGACTGCACATTGGGGCGGGTGTCATTTCTCGATGCTGACACCAAGGCTCTGATCTTCACTTTCTCGCCGGCCTTGTTCACGGGGGGCAGGATCCGGCCCTGGTTCCTGGTGGAGGTTGGTGAAATCAGGCTCAGACGGTGCCAGTGAGAGGGAAAGGAAACGTGCAAGACGGGACCTGCTCGTTGTCCCCTCCGGCCTGAGTTGTGCTTGTGTCTGTGACCCTGGAGGCCTCCTCTCGCTGCAGATGATCAGCTGTGCCGTGTCCGTGGCCCTGGACGCGCAGGCTGGGTTTCTTCATCCCCCGACCACGGTGAGCAGGACGTGGCTGAGCTGGACGGTCGTCTCTGCCCGTGTGTCATTTCCTGCATGACCGAGGGGCCCTCGGGGGCCTGTGGGGTCCGGCACCCATGGGTGCAGCTGCGGGGGGTCGGGGGAGGGGCGGTGAAGAGGAGGCACCAAAACCTGGGCCCGGTTGGGTTGGGAAATGTAGTTGAACCCGGCCCTGATGTTCATTGCAGCGCTGCTTCTCCAGAGCCTGCGGTCCTGAGACATGGAGTCACTGCAGCTGCTTAAAACATGATTTGTGCAAATTTTGGCCCTTTCCCCTCACTCTGATTATTAAAAAATCACCTCCAAGTGATTTATTGTCCTCACGATTGCAGTCAATAAACCTATTGTTGATAAATATAGAAGTAGGTTCTGCTTGGTGATTTACTTCTTTATTTTAATATCTCATTCCCTTGTCACGAGCCGCTGGCTTCAAGGAATTTGATTTCTCACGAACCAAACCGATTGCCTTCCCTGGGAAGTTTGCATGGCAGTTTGGGGGGGGCTGTAGGCATCACTTTTTGGGCTGCCTGTGAGCCAATTGTCACCCAATTGCACTCGGCCTGTTGTCAGCGTGTCCTTCCTGGTGATTTACAAACCCAAAGGTCAGATGGTGGAAAATCAAGAAAATGTGAAGTTCCTGCTTCACCCCTTGCCTTTGAAAACTTGTCCAACTCTATACCAACTACACAGTTCAGGGGTGAGTAAAATATGGCCCACAGGCCGGATCCAGGCAGCAACTGACTGGATCCAGCCTGCAGCTGCCCCCACGGCACTGCACATAGGTCCAAGGCCCACCTACTCCTGCCAGGGCAGCCCATGCCGTGTCCCTCCCCCCCCTGCCAGCCTGGGCCCCGACCACTGCGCACACTTCCAGCAGGGCTGTTCCCAGCGCTGCTCTGCTCCCCTTGCCTCCCACAGGAGCTGCCTGGCTAAAGTTTCTTGCCTACCTGGTGTGGTGCAGCAGGGGCAAGAGTGGGAGGAGGAGACAGCACTGGAGGTGAGGGGACCAGAGCAGCACCCAGCCAGCTGCAGCCACATAAGGATCAGGATTGGGCCTGTGGGTGTAGGCTGAAGCTGAGGGTGAGGAGAGGGAGGGGGAAGCAGGGGGCATGTGCAGCAGAGCTCATCCGGGCGTTGCAGTTTGCAGCTGCCCCCGTGGTGCTCGACCCTATGCAGAGCACTGTGGGGAACGCTGTGGACCGCACCACCTGGGTGAGCTCTGCTGCATGCACCCCCGGCCTCCTTCCTCTCCTCACACCCAGCTGGCTCCTGAGACCTAGTGCCCAGGCAGCGCCCCTTGCACACACACACATGCACACTCCCCCCACACATTCCCCCATACAGACACACACCCCACTCCACAGGGCAGTGGTACAGGAAGCAGATCACATCTTACCTGAGCCCTGGCCCCGAGCTGTTAACATGCTATGACTTGGCTCCATGTGCCTAGCCTTGCCTGCCTGTCCTGCCCCCAAACACTGCTCCCTGCCCACGCACAGCCCCAGAGAGAGTTTTTGCAAGTTGTTGTGGGGGTGGGGGGAGGATGTAGGTGCTGACCTGGCCCCTGACAGCTCAACAAAGCTCTGTATGTGTCGAGGCAGATGGAGTCGAGGAGACCCGCAACCGTGTACGGGGAGCCTGGGGGTGGGCTGCGAGGACGCATGCCCTTCGCGTGCCAGGCTGACGGGTGCAGGGAAAGACTCTGGATCTGCAGATAAAAAGTGGATCGGTTTTCTAGGATGAAGCTGCGCCGTACTCTGGCTTGTCCTTTGTAGCTAGGTTGGGCTGGTGTAAATGGCAATCGCCTCTTCCTGGATCCATATTGAAGTGCAGTGTCCCTCCAGATCCTTCTTCTGAGAGATCCTTCAGGTGAGGAGTTGCTCGGTTTATCCCCGGCAGCCAAGTGTTTTACTTTTCTTTTCTTTTCTTTTCTTTTCCCAGGCTGGGAGGTGTTTGCGTGCCTGGCTAGGTAAAAACCAACTAGAAGCTGTGCAGGATTTTAGCAGTGATGACTTGAAACCACGGGCGGAGGAAGGGGAAGGTGGTAAGCCTCAGAGCCAGTCCCGGGACGGCCCTGCCTGAGCCTCAGCACCCCCCAGCACAGAAAGGATGGGCCCCAGGCGCCCGGCCTCAGCTGCAGCAAAGCAGCGCGCACAGGGAGCAGGGGCCTGCTTCCCCACGTCTGCTCCCACCAAGTCACACACGTGCTTTCCCCCCAAACTCGGGACCCTGCTTGAGCCTGGCCTCACGCAGGTGGAGCCTGGGGTGGGTGCAGCTGGGAGCTCAGAGCCCTAGCAAGTGCTAACAAGGGGATCCAGCCCCGCAGGCCAGGACACGGCCCCTGCTCCTGCCCCACGGATCCAGCCCCAGGAGCCGCTCCTGTTCCCACATGAATGTAGCCTGGACTGGAGCCACATCCCGGGCTGAGGCCAGGCGCCGTGTCCGGGCAGCACCCACGTGTTTACCACCCCTGCCCCGACTGCCGCCACCCCGCTCGCTGCTGCCACCCCAGGGGATGACAAGGTCCAGCAGTCACAAACTCCTGCAGACTGCTTTAGGGTGGCATAAGGAAAATCTTCTTCACTGTCCGAGCCCCCGAGGCCTGGAACAGGCTCCCCCAGAGGTGGTGCAATCACCTACTCCGGACACTTTCACAAAACACTTATCCTGCTGGGATCCTTTGACCCTGACTGACTTCCTGCCCCGGGGCAGGGGCTGGACCCGGTGGTCTTACGAGGTCCCCCCAGCCCTAATGTCCATGCAATTACATCTATGAAAGGATCTGCTTTCAGGCCGCAGTTTGCCAGTCCGCAGTCTAAAAAGGTTGGGAGCCGCGGCTCTAGGGGACGTTCGCATCATGGAAATCCAAGAAGAGAGGGGCTGAGGGGGCCTGCAGAGGTCACCTCCAGTCCAGCCGCCGCCTGAGTCAGCATCAGCCCTGTCCAAACCAGCCCACACAAACCCAGCATCCAACTTCTTAGCCAAACTGCACAAGCCTGACACCGCAGCAGACATCGCACC
>NW_005843735.1:1590-8430 GCF_000455745.1 Alligator sinensis | reverse complement strand
AGGGAATGCTTCCCCAGCCATAAATGCACTCCTCCCTGCAACTCAGGGGCTCGTACAGCAGAACCCCTGGACCAGGAAGAAGGAGAAAGCTGGGAGGCAGGCAAGAAAAGTGCCCGGGTGTCACTTGAAGTCAGCTGTGTGGGGGAGGGCACCCTAGCGTGAACGCACTTCTTCCCCTGGGAGTACTGTTAGAGACTGATGGGGAATGCACAGGCTTCAAGGTTGATGCAAAGATCATCTCCTCCTTGTCTCCTTCCCCCTCATCAGGGCTGACCTCTGCCTGAGGCGTTTCCTCTTAACCCCCTTCCCCGACAATGACACCTTGGGGGCCAGCCTCTGGGCTCTGGACTCCCACTGTACCCGACCAGGGACAAAGCCTGGGGGAACTCCTTCTGCAGGCCACCAGCATGAGGGTGCTTGTCTGAATGCAGCCCCTGGTGGGTGCTGAGCAGGCAGACATCTCCAAGCCCTTCCTGCACTGCTGGCAGAATTAGGGACGCTTCTGGGTGTGGATGTGCTGATTCCAGGATGGGTGGGAGAGGTGGGTGAAGCCTTTCCAATACTCAGAGCATCGATGTAACTTCTCCCCTGTGAGATGCACTGGTGTTCGGCACAGCCTGCAGGGGTGGGTGAAGCTCTTCCCACACAGAGCACGGATATGGCTTCTCCCCTGTGTGGATGCGGTGGTGCCAGGCCAGGTTGGAGGAAAGACTGAAGCTCTTCCCACACTCAGAGCACTGCTGTGGCTTCTCCCCTGTGTGCGTGCACCTGTGCCTGGCCAGGTTGGACGGCTGCCTGAAGCTCTTCCCACACTTGGTGCAGCAGTGTGGCTGCTGCCCCCTCCACACACACAGGTGGTGCGACAGCCCTTGCCAGCTGATGAAGCTCTTCCTGCACTCGGTGCAGCGGTGCGTCTTCCTCCCCAAGTGCATGCGCCGGTGCTGAACCAGGGAGAAGAAATGGGTGAAGGTCTTACCACGTGTGACACAACGGTACTGACACTTCTTCCTGTGCACATCTTGGGTTTTGGGCAGCTCCAAGCTGTGCGCAAAGCTCTTCGCCCTTTTGGTGAGGCGGTGGGGGAGCTGTCCAGAATGGATCTGGCGGGGAGCAGCCCGGGTCGAGAGGCAGGTGAAGCTCTTCCCATATTTGGCACATACATGGGGCTTCTCCCTAGCGTTCCTTATCTTGTGCAGAGCCAGGAGTGAGGGGCAGCTAAAACTTTTCCTGCACTGAGGGCAGGGGTGGGCTCTCCCCCTGGGCTCGACAGTGAGCTCCTGCTTCCCTCTGAGCCCCCCATATTGCCTTGGTTTGCATGCAGCCTCTCTCTCCAGTGGACCTTTGCTTTCTGCCTCTTCCTGTGTCTCAGCATGACATATTCGTCCCTGCACTTTGGGCTTTTTCTGGCTTCTTTCCCTTCTTCACTCCAATGCCCAACTAGAGACGGGACCGCGTTCACTGCTACAGTTTCCTGCTTTTGGGGCATCCCCTGACCCTTGTGCCCTTGGGCCTTTGCTGGGCTCGGGGAAGCCACCTCACCCGTACTCCCCAGGAAAGCCCAGGCTGGCTCCAGCTTTCCAGGCCCTTCCTCAGGAGCCCGCTCCTCAGTTCTGCTCGGCAACCAGGCATGTCCTGCGTGGGAGGAAGAAACACCAGATTAGCTGCCAAGGGGCAAGCACTGCTCTTCCTTCTGCTGGGATGGGCCTCAGAGCAGGACAGGACTTGGCACTTGTGTTCCCTCAAGAAGACAAGGTCTTCCTGCCAAAGTGCCGGGGGTGAGGCAGTGCCAGGCCCCTGTGCCAGTCTCATCTTCCCTACGCAGTGGAGTTAAGAGTCAGGCTCTCAAGGTTTCTGGCCCAGCTCTCAGCCCCATCACCTCACGCCCTGCTCCAAGAAACATGTGGGACATGTACGCCTGGACACTACCTGAATAGCTTCATGTTTTTAAAGGCGAGGATGAGACCAGAACGATCTGCAAGAAGGAAAATGGAGGCTCTCAAAGGGCTGCTGTACCCCACAGCACTGGTGGGTCCAGGGGGAGATGACGCCGAGCCCTCCACCTCACTGGGCTGACGCGCGCCAGAAGCCCCAGTGCTTTGGGGAGACCCATGTGCAATGCTTGCCCGTGATCTCTGGCAGCCCTGAAAGCAGCATCTGGCTACAAGGGTGAACAGCCTCGGGGTGCATTTCTGGGGCTTGTCACCAGGCAGGAGTGTGTGCTGAGCATTGCCTTACACTGCTTGGTAGCAAAAGCTATCATGATTCATGCATTATCCCTCCAAGAAATGGTCTGGGAGTGGAGGATTGAGAGCTGTGGTCTGCTTCCTACCTGGTCCTGGGGCAATGTCTGATGCAGGGCATGAGCCCATGGAGCTTTCCTCTGCTAATGAATCCCAGGCAGCCGCCACATCCCAGGAAGCTGCACTGGGACAAAGGCCGTGGCACGAACCTGCACATGGACTCTGAGCTGAGCCTCGGGCTTTGTGACACTCGGGGCCCCAGAGAGGAAATGGCACAGGGGAGAGTCTGGTGCAAACAGTGGGGGATCCACTTCCCCCCACAACGTGAAATCTTCTGAATCCCACCCACTCCACCCACCCACTTCATGCAGCCTGAGCCCAGGGTTACACACGTCCGGTGCTCCAGGACAACCGGACCAGGAGACACCCGGGACAGCCCCAGCCTCTCTCTTGTCCAACAAGAATGGCTGGGGGCCAAAAAGCCCAGAAGGGAGAGACTGTGCCCACGAGGGGTGAAGATAGCCAGGGCAGAAGAGCCTAAAGATTAGTCCTGGGCAAGGCCTGAACACTACACCCTCCTGGGACTGGTTAGTGTGGTGGGGCTAATTGTGGCAGGGCAATCTCCACAAAATGCCACTTGTTGCCACCCCAAGAAAGGCGAGTGCAGAGCGCCTGAAAACCTTGGCTCCCACTGCCTTGTGGGTTACTCGTTGCTGGGAAAAGGAGAGGGGGAGCCTACCCCAACAGGAAACCCCTGGTGAAAGCCAAGGAGGGAAGATGTGTGGCAGGGTAGACCTTGCAGCAGCTGTCACTTGAAGCAGAAAAGATTGCTAAAAAAGCAGCTTCTCCAGCTGCAAAGAGGGGAATGTGTGAAGGAGCTCCAGCAGGGCCAGGGCCAGGGCCAGGGCCAGGGCCAGGCCAGCCACAGTGTCAAAAGTGATCCCATGACATGAACAACGAAGATTCGAGCTTCACTGTGTTATGCATAGTAATCATCTTGCTTGCTCGGCCGTGTTTGTGTACCGCTATTGCTGTAAGTGGCTGCGATGTTAACTATGCTAGACAAAGAGATGTAAGCAGAACATCTGGATGGGTGCTGGATATCTGCAAAGTGGCTACAGAAAATGGTCTGTCCCTGGAGCATGGCCTCCAGGACCCCCAAAATATCAGTCATGCCAAAGATCAAGACGGGTGAATTGACCGTTTGTTTGTATTCTCATCCTTTTGTTGGTTTTCTTTTGCTCTTTTGCATTTCTCCAGCATCTTGCAGGGCAGAGGGGCACTGGTAGTGCTCCAACGGCACAAGCCATCCACCTGAAACAACACGGGAAGCGCTGCCCGTTATATGGAAGGGGCAGAATTCCCGAGAACGTGTCTGCCCCCGCAGCTCGGATTGCGGGATGTTTCTCTGATATAAACAGCCATCTTCAATATCAAAGACAACCATCATTTGAGTACTGCAAGAGCTTAGAAAATGTACCCGTAATTATCGCTGGTGAAAACCTGTTGGGTTGGTAAGGAACTTGAGGATTAGGCCATTTGGCACGAGAAAGGTATTAAAGTAATGGACAAACAAAGGAAGAGGGTGCTGTGTGCATGCCGTTAGCCTGGGAAGTTGGGGGTAGTCGTGCAATTTCTACTTGAATAGTGGGAAAGCCAGAAACAAACATCTCCTACACCCAGCGGAGGACACGAGGCCGGTACCACCAAACGCTGCTGTAATGTCTAAGGGAGCCACTTGTCGGGTTGTATTACAGGGAGGAACCTTGTTACTATACTATAATAATTACTATTCAAGTTTACTTGATATTAAATCAGACAAGGGGCCATGTCAACCCTTGGGGGTCTTTGGCAAAAACAATCCTGTTGGTAACAGTTTGCAGAGTTTGAATTTCAGGAGTGGAACAACACCTGTCTGCACACAGGACAGCATAAGCTATTTGAGGCCAGCACCCAGGGATGGCAGCACAGGGCAGATCTGCAGTTTCCAGGCTCCCTTTCACCCTGGGCATGGAGCATTTCGGAGAGGGGAGTTGGGTGGAGGAGACAACCACAACTCACCAGGCAGTGGGTCCTCCGACCTTGAGGTTTCCCCATGGTCCTCATCATCACAGACCCAGAGCTGCACCCATCCTGGCTGGATGTGGCAGATTAACTCAGGAGTGAGATCTCGATATCCTGCTTGGGCAGTGGTCAAAGAGAGTTTAACCACTGGGACTGGACGCAGAATAAGCAACTGAAATTTGGGGAATGGAGCCAATGAACTCCAGGATTATACTAAGGACTTGAAGGACAAAGGGAGGATGGACATTTAGGATGAACAGGAAGGCACAGCAGGGAGAAGAGGATGGTCCTTTTCATCCGGGCAGTGGACGTATGGTCACAGGAAAGGAAACACCAGTGAAATTTCAGGCAAATGAGCAGAAATGAGTTTGGACAGGACACGCTAGGCAAGAGAGGGAGGAACTCAGAAGAACTGCCCAAGGGACAGCTGTTAGTGCATTTTGAGTCACAATGAATGGCAAATGATATGATCACGGTGAGAAGGCAATGGGAAATCATGTTAGCAAGGGGGAAGACCCCAAGGAAGGCGGCTGGATCAAATGAAGGAGGCATATATCCAAGTATGAAATGTGGGAGGTCTGATCCTAGACAGAGCAATGGGGAGCAAAGGGATTTAAGGCACTGGCCAAAAGTTCACGAGGGTGAAACTGTTAAACCCAGGGAGAAGACAACACCACTTCAGAGCTCACACGGCTCCTGGGCAAAGCAAGAACCAGAGCTTTACCCAGGCAAACGGGGGCTTGGTAGCATCTGGTCCCGGTAAAGTCCCTTGTCTTCCTCTTCCAGCAGCTCCCACTCCTCCCGTGTGAAACACACGGCCACGTCCTCAAACACCTCCCAGAGCTGCAGGCACAAGCGTTACAGCTCCCTGCAGGTCAGTGTAACGGGCCAGGCAGGGAGCGAGACTGCAGTGTGATCGAGAGCGGGGGAAGAGGAAGGGCCTATGAGGGGCAAGTGTGTGTCTGTGCGTGTGGGTCTGTCTGTGTGGGTCTGTGCATGTGGGTCGGGGTCTGTGTGTGTGTGGGTCTGTGTCACTCTCTGCAAATGGTCCCAGACACAAACACACTCTCCCTCCCTCCATGAACAGACACACACATGCACACACGCAGACGGGCACGCAGTCTACTCACTCTCTGCCCATGGACACAGACAAAAATACAGTCTCCTAGCCATGAACACAGACAAATGCATGCACACACAGACACATGCATGCACACATGCAGATACAGACACAAACACAGTCTCCCTCCTGCCATGAACACAGACGCAGACATGCACATGCATGCATACGCAGACACGCACACACACACAGACACACGCATGCACACATACAGACGGGCGTGCACTCTAGTCAAGATAAGTCATGAGCCATGCTGAACAGTTGCCACCTGAACTTCGGCGGTACCACAAGCTGGCAATAGGGCTCCCAGGCCTCGGCATGGTTCCTAGGTACCCACAGTCGATAGAGGAGTCCTTATCCCAGACCACCTTTCATAGATTCATAGATGTTAGGGTCAGAAGGGACCTCAATAGGCCATCGAGTCTGACCCCCTGCATAGGCAGGAAAGAGCTGGGGCTAGATGACCCCAGCTAATTGCCTATCTAACCTCCTCTTGAAGACCTCCAGGGTAGGGGAGAGCACCACCTCCCTTGGGAGCCCGTTCCAGACCTTGGCCACTCTAACTGGGAAGAAGTTCTTCCTAATGTCCAGTCTAAATTTGCTCTCTGCTAGCTTGTGGCCATTATTTCTTGTAACCCCCGGGGGCACCTTGGTGAATAAAACCTCACAAATTCCCTTCTGTGCCCCCGTGATGAACTTATAGGCAGCCACAAGGTCACCTCTCAACCTTGTCTTGCGGAGGCTGAAAAGGTCCAGGTTCTCTAGTCTCTCCTCATAGGGCTTGGCCTGCAAGGACTTAACCATATGAGTGGCGCTTCTCTGGACCCTCTCCATGTTATCCGCATCCCTCTTGAAGTACGGCGCCCAAAATTGCATGCAGTACTCCAACTGCGGTCTGACCAGCGCCCGATAGAGGGGAAGTATCACCTCCTTGGATCTGTTCGTCATGCATCTGCTGATGCACAATAAAGTGCCATTAGCTTTTCTGATGGCTTCGTCACACTGCCGGCTCACGTTCATCTTGGAGTCCACTAGGACTCCAAGATCCCTTTCCACTTCCGTTCCACCCAGCAGGTCATTCCCTAGGCAGTAGGTGTGCTGGACATTTTTCCTCCCTAGGTGCAGCACTTTGCATTTCTCCTTGTTGAACTGCATTCTGTTGTTTTCCGCCCGTTTGTCCAACGTGTCCAGGTCTGCTTGCAGACTGTTCCCTGCCCTCCGGTGTGTCCACTTCTCCCCATAGCTTTGTGTCATCCGCAAACTTGGACAGAGTACACTTCACTCCCTCGTCCAAGTCGCTGATGAAGACATTGAATAGTATCAGTCCAAGGACCGAGCCCTGCGGGACCCCACTGCCCACACCCTTCCAGGTCGAAACCGACCCATCCACCACGACTCTCTGGGTGCGACCCTCCA
>NW_005843735.1:0-785 GCF_000455745.1 Alligator sinensis | reverse complement strand
CCCCTTTCCCTCTTTTTCCTCGCATCGGGATCGTCGCCCTTTGTGCCTGAAGGATCATTTCCTTAAGGCACAGCCACCCTTCTTGGGCTCCCATCACTTCAAAACTCCTACTCTGCAGTGCGTCCTTGACTAATCGCCTGAGTTCATTGAAATCAGCTTTCCTAAAGTCTAGCACTTTCACCCTACTAGTTACCTTTCCCACTCGATGTCTTATGATGAATTCTATTATTTGGTGATCACTGTCCCCCAGGTGACCACCGATCTGTAGGTCCCCTACCGTATCATCCCCTGTTGCCAATACCAGGGATCCCCCTAGTGGGACCATGTACCTCCTGTGTCAGGTGGAGGTCCTGTACACAGGATAGGAACCTGCGTGAATGGTGGGACCTTGCTGTCTGCATCTACCAGCAGATGTCTGGGTAGTTTAGGTCCCCCATGACTACTGCCTCCCTAGTTTTTATGGTCTCCGAGAGCTGTCTCAGGAGCCCCGAATCTAGTTCTTCCCCTTGGTGTGGGGGTCTGTAGCAGACCTCTACCACCAAATCCCTTTCTCCTTGCCCCCCATGTAGCCTAACCCACAATCCTTCTACTTCCTCGTCCTTCGATTCCGTCTTGATGAGGGTCGATGTATATTGCTCATTGACATAGAGCGCACCCCCTCCCCCTTTCTTCCCCCCCCTGTCCTTTCTGTGCAGCCTATAACCCTCAATATGTACAGCCCAGTCGTGGGAAGAATGCCACCAGGTTTCCGTTTGCCCCACTAAGTCGTAGGTGTTTTCTGCAAG
>NW_005843734.1:41436-56348 GCF_000455745.1 Alligator sinensis | reverse complement strand
GCCCCGCAGTGTGGCTCTGCATTAAATTAAAGAGCCGCATTGCCCAGAGCAGAGCTCAGGACAGGGAAGGACCCCCAGTGTGAGGATATAGAACAGGAGCCAGTAAGGGCTCACCACCCATGGGATCACCCTGGGTTCCCAGTGCGGGGCACCAGGCCATCAAGAGGAGCCAGAGAGAGGCACTGGTGGGACTGGGCCCCAGCGTACGAGTCTTGGCTGCTTCAGAGCAGAAGCAGGAGATGCTGGGTGAGTGGGTCCTGCAGGGGAGGTGGGCTTGGGAGAGGAGGGTATGCAGCCTCCACCCTCTTGCATTGTGGGAGGGGTGTATCCACATCCTTGGGTCCTAAAGTGGAGGGGCTCCAGGGAACACCCTGTGGAGTGCTGCGTGCACCCCATATGCTGTCATTGATGTTGCTTCATACCATAGAGCTTAATATAGTTATGGGTACTCCTTAAGAGGGGTTATATGGATTGACCTCTCTTCATTACCGATGTATGTTCACTGCCCATTCTCGGAATAGTGCATTGCTACCTCAACTTACCCAGGTTTCTCCAAGTTGATGTTATATGTGTTTATTGTGTGGATGCCTTGACTTACCTGTTCCAGAGTGCTAATGTTCATTCTGTGCAGGGGGCTTCATTATTGCCTAAGCTGTGAATCACTGAGTCTGTTTTGCAGGCCCTCAAAGTGGTGCAATGTGTTGATTGCAGGTTATTGTACATCGTAATTCTACTGTAGCTATTTAATGTCTCTTATTCATGTTTTGCACTGCAATACATTTGTATATTGTTAAGCTCTTTGTCTCAGCCTGGCTCTATAGAGAAGGGAGGGGACTGCTCCCAGGTGGCAGGCCCCTCTCACAGCACTCTTGCCTCACCACCCCTTCTCTTCCACTTGCGGACAGGGCACATGCCCGGATGTACTCAGGGTACACATGTATTTCAGTTCTTAACCTGAATGCCGCCCTCATTACCCCACTGCATTACCAAGGCACAAGAAGAGGAATGCCATATTCCCTAAGGCAACTTCTGGTTTGGGCTGCTTCACTTCATGGTGCAAAGATTTAGATCCCCTGGCCTGCAATGAATTCATGGTGTAATAGCAATAACCGGAGGGCACGTGGAAAGGAATGAATGCACAACCACCTGCATGTTGTCTTGCAGCACCAGCCAGGCAAAGGAAGGCCTGCCTTCATGTCTCTGTGCATGGGATGCTCCTTGGTGGGATGGGCTGGAGGCCAAAATGGGAGCAAGAGGCTTGGAGGAAGTGGGAAAGCTGGCTGGAGGTGGGGGTGGACAGCAATGTGGCCAGGCTGGTGGGGTGGGTAGGAGAGGTCTGGGAGGGGGAGGCTGTGTGGTTGCTGGAGTGGGCATGAAGGGCGTAGCTGGCTGGAGGTGCAGAGCGTGCGTGCTGGCTGCACGGTGGTGGAGGTGGGGGGCAGGACTGGGGACTGGCAGGACTGTGGGCCAAGGCCCAGCTAGGTGGACAACAGCCTCGTGAGCAACACCGCAAGGACCCTTTTGTAGATGCAAGATTGAAGGTGGGAGCAGGGATAAAACCTGATGAGGACAAAACCTGCACCTCACTGCAAGGATGTCCACCCTAGCGACTGCCCCCCCTTGAACCAGGATCCCACCCTTGCCTGTTCACAGCAGAGCACAACGGCTCGTGGCTGCCCAGCAGATGTTGAGGTCTGTCCTGCAAGCTGAGGACCTGGTGCTGCCTCGGAGAGGCCTGTCTTCCCAAACACATGTAGCAGGCTTGCCTTTTTGAGCTTGGGTTGAGATCCAGGCTTAACAGCTTGCTGTTTTGATTGGTGGAGTCCATCCACCAATCAGGAGGCAAGGAGAGGAGTTAAGTCATACCCCTTTCCTGATGGGATGGGGAGAGGAGGTCCCTGCCCACCTCCTGAGGGGAGGGGGAGAGGAGACCTGATTGCAGACTGCAACACTGTGGGGTCTGGAAGACTTCAGGGGCGGAGCCCTGGAGAGTATAAAAGGGGCTGTGTGCCCAGCGTGAGGGGAGCACATCCGGGAGAGAGAAGAGCAGGGCTCAGAAGGGCTGAGGAGAGCTGCTCAGCAGGGCGAAGCAATAGCCCAGAAGTGCCCCTGAAGACTTCCATCAGTGGAGAATGGTGGACGGCTCTAGTGGTTAGGCTCGGTGTCCAGCACAGCGTGTGGTATCCAGACCCTTGGAGCTGCGGGAGGTGGCTTGGATCTGCCACGTCTGGCATGTGGCCAGAGACACGGTGCACAGGCTGGTGCATGGAGTAGGACCTTGGGCAGCTCAGGTCCTCAACCTCCAGAACAAGGCTGGGAGCTTGGTGCAGGAGGCGCTGCACAGAGTGTCCGGGAGCGGACCGAGCCTGCTGCTGCATGAAGCGGCCGAGGCCTCAGAACCATAAGAAAAGGTGGTGTCCAGGGAGCCAGACAGTGCTCAGGCTCCTGAGCCAGCATACAGGGCCAAGCCAGAGGCCCCAGAAGCCCTGCACAGAGGAGCCCTGTTCCAGGGGACAGCGACCCCTCAGAAGCCCACTGCAGGCGAGAGAGCAGCTCGGTGCAGAGGACAAGGGCCACGCTCCAGGCCTGCGAGCCATGAGTTGCAGTGGAAAGGGGATCACCACAGGGCAGGGGGAGTGTCCCCTGGTTAGTGAAGGGCTCCTGAAAGTGGAGGTCCCACTGGGAGGACCCCGCTAAGGTTACTCTTTTCCTTGTAGGGCTTGGGGAAAGCCCACGGGCACTGGGGTTTCCCCTTGGGATTAAGTTGATCTTTGGCGTTCTTGCACCGTAAGTGGTGTCATGTCATGCCTTCTGTTTTGTGAACTCTCATGTTTGTGAATGCGTAGATGAGTAGAGCCCTAGGGCTGTGCTGGGTCCCCTGTTGCTATTATTTCACCCGTTGTTTATCTGTATTTCCTTGTGGCTTTTTTGTTGTTCACCCAGACTTATGTAGAGTTTTTCTGTGAGGTACCTATGTTTACTTCGGGGTTTATCTGTTTCAGATCAGATACTTACCTGTGACTTACCTGTATCTGGGGCACTGGATGAAGTTTTATGTCATTTAGCTTGGTGATAAGTTAATGTAAATAAATGTGTAAATAGTGAAGTCCCCTGACTGGCCTGGCCTGGTTCCATAGGGACAGAGGGAAACTGGGTTCCTACCCCACAGCACACCTGCCAGCTGACAATCCCCCTCAATTGGAGAAGGGGAGTATATACCCGAGTTACCTGGGCTATCACATTTCTGGGGATGCAGGTGTACGATCTGGGAATGCTGACGGCTCTGTTGTGGGGTGGGGGTGGTGGAGATGTGGGGGCAGGTTTTGCATTTCTTGTCCTGGCACGGTCTGGATCCATTCGGTGTGTTGTGGGCCTGAGGACGTTTGCTTCTGGTGATGAGGTTGGCGAGGTTTGGTGCTTGTCTGAAGGCTAGGATGGGTGGCTGTGGGAGATCTCTTTAAGAATAGGGTCTCTTTCTAGTATGGGTTGCAATTGTTTGAGGAGTTTCTGTATGGGTTAAACGGAGGGGTGATATGTCATCACCCGCGGTGTGCGATTTGTGAAGGGGTTTCTTCTGTACTGCAGCAATTCTTCACATGGTATCCGGGTGGCTCTTTCAAATGTGCATCTCTCTCTCTGGAGGAGTGTCCTTGTTGGGTGAAAGCCTTTTTAAGACTGATGAGATGGCCATCCCGGGTATTTGCCTCAGTGCAAATTCAGTAGGATCTGAGGGCTTGGCTGTACATCACAACTTTTTTGGTGTGTTTAGGGTGATTGCTGGTTCTGTGCAGTTATGTATGTTGGTCTGTGGGTTTCTTGTAACATGGGAATGTTGGTCTCTGGGTTTGTTGTAGAATGTGGTCTCTGGGTTTCTTGTAATGTGGTTATACAAGAAACCCACAGCCCAACATAACTTTGTATTCCTCCTTTTATTCCTCCCTCATACAACCTCGCGGCCCCCCTGGAGCTGCCTGTGCCTGCTCCGGACAGCCCTGCATGGGCTGCGAGCAGCTGCAGCAGGGAGTGCCAGACACGGGGTGGGTGAGGGGCTGCTTTTCCCTAAACTCAGCTTTTCCCTGGAGTCCTTCCCTGCCCTCTTCCTCCTTACCTGAGTTTCTGGTGTGGGGCAGCCATGTGGTCCAAGGCCAGAAGCCCTGTGGGGCTGTGAGTTCTTAACTTGGATGGTATGGTGTGGGTCCATGTGTGCTTGGGGTACTTGGGATACCTGGGGGGAAGATTAAGGTGAAAGAGAGAAAGTTAAAGTGTAGGGAGTGAAAGTTGCTGGAACTGGGATTTGAACCGGGAGCCTGGAGAGAAGCTGGCTCAGGAACTGAGGCTTGGGGTTACTTTAGGTTAATTGACATTAGTCGACCAAAGAACAACGCCCATAGCCTGCAGAACAGGCGAGTGATGCTGGAGAGAAGCCGGCACAGAGACTGGGACTGAATCCGGAGCTACGGGGAAGCCGAAAGGTAAATGGAGCGAGGGAAACTGGGACTGGGGCTGCAGGGGAGCTAGAGAGGGTGTGGACCAGAGTTCAGTAAAACACGCTCAAACTCGGGGTTGCAAATGACACTGGTTTTATTGAACAGGGGAGATTGTGACACAGTATGGGATTGGTTCCTTTACACACACACACACACAGAGGTGATATCTGTCTATCACAGGCTGAAGGTTGATCCTTAGTGGGCAGTCGGCGTCTTCTTCAGCTCGGTGTTGTCCAGAGGGTGTCTCCACAAGGGCTTTTGTGGTGGATGGGCCCCGTGACGAGGAGATGGTCTGGTCTGGATGTAAAATGGCATTTCCAAGGAGTCAGTCTTCACTACCCGCTTTTATGGGGCAGACTACCTCTGATCTCCTATGGGGAGGGCATGTCCAGAGGGCTCCAGGTGTTCATACTGAGCATGTGCAGCCTTGGCACAATGGTGGGTTGTCTCATCTTTTGTTTCCTGAATGCTGAGGGTGGTTCCAATGGCTGGGGCCTTGGTCCAGGTATTGGTTTTGGTGGTTCGGTCATTCAGAGTGAGCTATTTTTACACCTACTGCCATTGTCTCTCAAGCACCCCCACTCATCCCCATTCATTCAGGAACCAAATTACATAGGAGGGGTAGGTATGTGTCATGGGTTACACAACAGGGCATGGGGACAAATGGAGACTTGACAAACAAAATGGAAACTTGGTATGACTTATGCTAACTTACATACGTAGGCCTAAATCTTATAGTCCCAGTAAGACAGAAATACAGAATAGTATGAAATCAATACAAACATAATACTTATACAATATAAAGAAAGAGAAAATCAGGTGGTGATAATAACCACTCTACTTCCTTGCAGCCAACAGCCTTCCCTATCACGTGCAGCGTGGCCAACCTGGGATCTGACCCTCAGCATCCTCCAGGTGTTTCTTAGACCACCTACTCCTGGAGTCATAGGGATGCTTGAAAACCTCCACCCTCCTTTCTAAAGAGATGTTGTGGTCCACAGGGTTGCAAAGAGCTTTAAGCTGTGACCTAAATATATCCCAGCGGTGTCAAGGACCAGGGAGGGTTCTTGTCCTATTTCTTACTGCAGCCCTAATAAATCCAAGTCTCTCCAGAGCTGCCCACTGGCAGGGCAGAAAAGCACTCGCAGCCCCGTCCCCGAGGCTCCCAGCTCTCGAGAGCGAGGTCCCGAGCAATACCCACAGCTCAGGCACAGGCTGCAGCAAGCTCCAATTAAGCTGAGCTCCCTCAATGAACCAGCTCGCTGAAGCCCAATAATGACCACCTAAAATGCTCTCCGAGACTGGAGTGGGGAATTGCAGGGCTGCAGCTGGTTTTGTGGAAACTCCACCTCCTCCTGGTGCTGGCCAATCAGCCCCCTCCAGCTGCCCCCAAATGGGGTGATTGCACACAACCAATGTAACCCTTTCCAAAACCAGCTCCCTCGCCCTCTAGCTAGACTCTCTGAGACGCACTGCTCCAACCCAGTGGCTGAGCTGCAGCTGCAGCTGGCACGGAGGTGGAAGCTGGCCTTCGCAATAGGGAGGTTCCTCCTGCACACCTAGGGGCATGAGCAGGTGTTCCCCACTCAATTTATGCTGAACTGGGGTGTGCATCGCTACACGCACCCTTATCATGCTTCAGGGGCTCTGCAGAAAAGCTGCTAGAGCTGAGTGCTGCAGGAGACGGAGATGCAGCTCAGGTGACAGGTGAGGTGTGTTGGCAAGGTGGTGATGGGACAAGGTGTCACCTTCGCCCTCCTTGTCAGGAAACAGAAGGGGAAGGCTCCTAGATGCAGGGCTGAGTGTACAGGCTAGCCCAGGCACTGAGCTGCCCCAGGGCAAGTTGCTGCCATTTAAGAAGCAAAATCCTAGCTGAGCTGCCGGTTCACTACGAGTCCTTGTCAGGATCCTGGTCAGGGTCACGGCTATCCAGGTGCAGCCCCCTGACTGTGGGACAGCCTGCAGTCCTTTCCCAGCCCTGGGACCCTGGGTTTAAAGGCAAGCTGTTTGAATGGACCCTAGGCAGGAAGTCACCCCGACCACTGTGTGTGATGGCAAAATATTGTAAAAATATAAGCTTGAAACATAATTGGCCATGTTGGTGGAAAGGCTGCAAAAGTGAAAATATAAAAGGAGAAACATTGAATGTGCAGCTGTGCGAGCATGCTGTGCGGAGACAGAGGAAGCTCCTGTGTTTTTTCCCTGTGGAAATTGGGTCAGAAGACACCAAGGAAGATCAAGCGCACAGCAAGGGGTCCGACGTTCAGCTGACCAAAGACCAGTGCTGTGCAGCTCTTATCTCGCCTGTCAGGTCAGATATAATTATATTTAGAGGAAGCCTGTACAGTCTGGGGGTTACAGATAAAGCTTTGTTGATACCAGATTGGAGGAGTTGCTTTGTGGAACCCCGCTTCAGGGGCTCTGCAGAAAAGCTGCTAGAGCTGAGTGCTGCAGGAGATGGAGATGCAGCTCAGGTGACAGGTGAGGTGTGTTGGCAAGGTGGTGATGGGACAAGGTGTCACCTTCGCCCTCCTTGTCAGGAAACAGAAGGGGAAGGCTCCTAGATGCAGGGCTGAGCGTACAGGCTAGCCCAGGCACTGAGCTGCCCCAGGGCAAGTTGCTGCCATTTAAGAAGCAAAATCCTAGCTGAGCTGCCAGTTCAGGAGCACCTGGCAAACGACCGGTGGGAGATGTCTGCCCAGAGCAGCACGTCAATGGGTCCTTCCCGGTCCTGCAGAACCCCTGGTCCGGGGTGTTCTCCTGCAGTACCTGGGCCGACCGGCCCTATAGAGGATCCAGGGGACCTGAGGTTTCTGCCTTGAGTGAAGGGGTCTCCTCTGCCCTTCAGAGGCAGGTTCAGGGCTCCACGGCAGGCCAGGAGCAGGAGGAGTGACTTGCACGGGAGGAGGAGCTCGTGACTGATTATATCCTGTCAATAAACTCATGAAACAAAGCCCCAGGGATCCCAGGGGAACAGTGCCCGCTCAATGCCAGTTGGCATGACACAAGCTCATTTTTTTCTCACTTCTCAAAACAGCACTTGCGGTGTCCTCTGAGAGCAGCCGTGCAGGGCAGAGTTGTTCTGCATCCACCAAGAAGTCAAGAGACCTGTGTCCAGTGCCTCCGGCTCTCTCCTCCGCACCATGAAAGCACAGGTCATCCTATATGTCCTCTTGGCTTTCCTAGGCCAAGGTGAGTCTCCTGACACCGAGGCAGCATGACAGGTTGGAGGACTAGCTCTGGGACTGCGGGATAGTCTGCAGTCCTTTCCCAGCCCTGGGACCCTGGATTTAAAAGCAAGTTGTTTGAATGGACCCTAGGCATGAAGTAACCCCGACCACTGTGTGTGATGACCCTGTTCTCCCCGTGACATTTCCATAGTTACTTACACTGGGATCCAGAGCAGACAGACAACCAGCCCTCCCGGGGCAGCTGCCCAAGTAGGCTGTATTAGTGCCTCGCCGCTGGATGGCAGCAGGGCCGAGCTGGCACATCAGTGACGTGGGCACTGGTAAGAGCCAAGATGGAATAGGATCATACTTAGCTGCCCATCAGCAAAGAGAGGCCTTAAGAGACCAAAGTTACAGCAGAAAGCGCAGTGCCCAAGCCAGGGAGAGAGGGGGTCCTGGCACGGGGAAGACCAGGAGTTGCCGTCTCCAAGCACTGACTGAAGAGGGTGGGTTTGGCCCACTGAGCTCTATGTAACACACTGTGGCCACCAGGGATGGGATGTTGAGGGACCTGATGTCCCCACGGCCATGTTACCTGGGGCACAAGCTCTGGCTCCTCTCCTTGGCTCTCAGCACCCTTCAGCATTGGAAGCAGAGGGACCTGTCATTGGTCCGTTGCAAGGTCCCTTCTCCCGCTCTCATGTGTCCAGGAGCTGGAGACCTCTGGGCAGCCCGGCTCTGGAGCAAGCCCTCGTTCCTGCATTGAACGCACCGGGCTCACAGCACAAGAGAGCGGCTGCGTGCACGGCCAGCAGGTGATGAGCCTCCGCCCTGAAGCACGAGGCCCTGACGTCCCGTCAGACAGGTCCTCCCTTCCCAAAGATATGGGCGCTCCTCTCCCTCGCACATCCCCAGTAGCCGTGGGGGGCGGGGAGGAGATCTCAATCAGCTGCTTTGATAAAAGGGAAGGAAATCAGGAGGGGAAGGGTTACTTAGAGGGTGGGCGTGGGGCTGACACAACATAAATTCAAGGCAGGAAAAAATGCCTGGCCAGCTTCAGGGTTGGAGTTGCAGCCGCGGGCTGGTCTGGGAAACCTCCAGGTGCCAGACCCGGGCCGCAGCACACGGCGCCTGTCACTCAGCAGGACGGGCTCTTGCACGGGGGTCAGTGCTGGGCCTGCAGCTGTAGCAAAACCGCCAGGTTTTCCTTTCTTTTTAAAAGAGTTCAAAATACATTCCCTCCTCATCCCCACCTTTTCTGACTCTCTCTGCCCGCGCTATCCCTTATAAGTAATTATAAGTAGTCATAGGTAAGCTACGCTAAGTTCTTGTCTGCTGTTATAGTAATAAGCTCCTTTTTATATTGTAAATAGTGTTCTGTTATGTTTGTATTGAGTTTTATGGTTTTATATTTTATTGGGTTTTATTCCTATCATTTTTGGTATTGATTTTTATCATTTCATATGAATACTGTATGATTTAGGTCAGTGTCTCCAAAGTAATGACTTGTTTCCTTTTTGTATGTCAAGCCTCCATCTCGTATCCCCTGCCCGGGCATAACCCGCTGTACAGTATGTTGTAACTGCGACTCATGTCTAACCACTCTCTTGTAAACTGGTTCCTGAATGAATGGGAGTGAATGGGGGGTGCTTGAGGCATAATGGTAGCAGGTCTCTACTGAAGGATCAGTAACGACCGGACCATCAACTCAATGACCCAACCATGGCCTTGCATTGACTCACCCAGAAACTACAGACCTCACCCAAGAACAGAGACAAAACGCAGCATTTGAAAGATAAAGACCCTACAGGAACCAGCAACCCCACCTTTGTATTCATCCAGGACACCTGGATTTGCACGTAGGCATCCAAGCAGGACTGGCCTTGCCTGGACATGTCCTTCCCATTGCAGTCACAGGTAGCCCACCCCTATAGATTCATTCATAGGTGTAAGGTCGGAGGGGACCTGAGCAGATCATGAAGTCTGACCCCCTGCCCTGGGTAGGAATGAATACTGGGCTGATATGACCCTCACTAAGTTAAACTCATATGAGCCCAGCTAGGTAGTTACCAAACCTCCTTTTAAAAGACCTGAGGTAAGGTAGGAGGTAGCACTACTTCCCTTGGAAGCTGGTTCTAGATCCTGGCCACCATGACTGTGAAGCAGTGCCTCCTGATGTTTACCCTGAACCTACTTGCAATCAACTTGTGGCCGTTATTCCTTGTTACTCTGGGAGGCGCTCGGGGGAACAGGGTCTCACCCATTCCTCTCTCATCCCCCTGGTAAGTTTATAGATGGCCACTAGGTCCCCTCTCAGGCTTCTCTTGTGAAGGCTGAACAGGACCAGGGCCCATAGTTGTAGGGCCTGCCCTTCTGCCCCCTGATCATGTGAGTGGCCCTCCTCTGGACCCTCTCCATGCAGGCCTCATCCCTCCTGAAGTGCAGCACTCAGAACTGGATGCAGTACTCCACCTCCAGTCTGACCAGTGTCACACAGAAGGGGAGGATCACCTTCTTGGACCTGCTTGAGATGCATCTGTGGATGCATTACAAGGTGCAGTTAACATTGATGACTGCGTCCTCACATTGGCGGCCCATGTTCATTTTAGAATCGATCATGACTCCAAGATCTCTTTCCGACACTGTGTTTTTAAGAAGGGAGTTCCTCAGCCTTTGGGAATGCTACTGGTTCTTAATGCAAAAATGCAATGCTCTGCACTTGTTAGGACTGGATCCCATCCTATTCATATTCGCCCACCCCTGATGACTCCAAGATCCCTTTCTGCCTCCGTGCTCTCCATCTCACCCCAAATTTTGGTATCATCAGCAAATTTGAACAGGTTGCTTTTCACCCCATCGTCCAAATCGCTGATAAAGAAATTGAACAGTGCGGGCCCAAGGACCGAGTCCTGGGGGACTCTGCTGCCCACTTCCCCCCAGGTCGAATATGACCTGTCCACCACCACCCTCTGAGTATGACCCTTCAGCCAATTCGCAATCCATCTGACCGTGTAGGCATCAATGCCACAGCCACCTAGTTTTTTAATGAGGATGGGGTGGGAGACAGTGTCAAAGGCCTTGCTGAAGTCCAGAAAGACTATATCCACGGAGACACCTGCATCCAGTGCTTTTGTGACCTGATCATAAAAGGCAATCTGGTTGGTCTGACATGACCTGCCCCTGATGAAACTGTGCTGGTTGCCCTTGAGCATCATCCCCGATGCCGGCCCGTCACAGATGTGCTCCTTGATGATCTTCTCAAAGAGTTTCCCCAGGATTGAGGTAAGACTGACGGGCCTATAGTTGCCCGGGTCCTCCCTCCTCCCTTTTTTAAAGATGGGGACCACATTGGCTGTCCTCCAATCATCTGGTACCTGGCCCGAGCACCCTTGTCCAAGTAGCTGTTAAAGAAATTGAACAGTGCGGGTCTGAGGACTGAGTCCTGGGGGACTACAGTGCCCACATCCCTCCAGGTCAAATACGACCCATCCACCACCACTCTCTGGGTGCGGCCCCCGAGCCAATTTGTGACCCATTTTACTGTGTAGGCATCAATGCCACAGTCAAGTAGCTTTTTAATGAGAATGGGATGGGAGACCGTGTCAAAGGCCTTCCTGAAGTCCAGAAAGACTACATCCACCGCGACACCTGCATCCAATGATTTTGTGCCTGATCCTAGAAGGCAAGCAGGTTGGTCTGACAGGACCTGCCCTTACTGAACCCATGCTGGTTGCCCTTGAGCATCCTCCCCCCGCTGGTCCCTCCCAGATATACTCCTGGATAATTTTTTTCAAAGAGCTTCCCTGGGACCGAAGTTAGACTAAATGGGCCTATAGTTGCCTGGGTCCTCCCTTTTTTGAAAATGGGGACCACATTGGCCTTCTTGCAGTCCTCTGGCACCTGGCCAAAGCAGCACGAGTGCTCATAAAGCCATGCCAGGGGCCCCGTGATGACCTCTGCCAATTCCCTCAGCACCCTGGGTTGGAGAGCGTCTGGATCTGCTGATCTGAACACATCCAGCTCCTCCAGAAGTTTCATAGATTTCATAGATTTCATAGACATCAGGGCTGGAAGGGACCTTGGAAGATCATCGAGTCCAGCCCCCCACCCAAAGGGCAGGAAGTCAGCTGGGGTCACAGGATCCCAGCAAGATAAGCATCCAGTTTCATCTTGAAGGTGTTCAATGAAGGTGCTTGAACCACCTCCGGTGGCAGGCTGTTCCAGACCTTGGGGGCTTGGACAGTAAAGAAGTTCTTCCTTATGTCCAGCCTGAAACGATCTTGAAGTAGTTTGTGACCATTTGACCTCGTCATCCCTTGGGGCGCTCTGGTGAACAAATGTTCCCCCAGATGCTGGTGGTCACCCCTGATAAACTTGTAGGTGGCCATCAGATCACCCCTGAGCCTGCGCTTTTTCAGGCTAAAGAGCCCCAGGGCTCTCAGCCTGTCGTCGTAGGGTCTGCTTCCCTGACCTCTGATCATGCGCGTGGCTCTTCTCTGGACTCTCTCAAGCTTCTCCACATCCTTTTTGAATTGTGGAGCCCAAAACTGGATGCAGTACTCCAGCTGCGGCCTCACCAAGGCCGAGTACAAGGGGAGAATGACGTCCCGGGATTTGCTTGAGAAGCATCTATGGATGCAAGCCAGCGTTTTGGTCACTTTACTAGCCGCCGCATCGCATTGCGTTGCGCATTAAGTTCCCCAACTCAGTCCTCTCTGACCCTAGGCCTGGAGGAGTCACTCCCAAGTCAGTCCTGAATCCCAGTGGGGGAGAAGTTCCAGTCCCTGCTCAGAAAAATGGAGGCAAAAATTTTGTTAAAAGGTCTGCTTTTTTATCTGGTGCAACCACCAGTTTGTCAAGTGTATCCTGCAGGGGCCTCATGTTGTCTGGTGCCTTCTTTTTATGCCCCATGTATTTAAAACAGGACTTTTTGTTGTCCTTGATCCTGCAGCTGCAGAGATTTCTGTGGTTCCTTTCCAAGCTCCAATCTGTGCAATGGCAGCAGGTGCGGTGCAGCATTGCCCAGCTCTGAGGAGCTTTGCTCAAGAGCCAGCATGAAACACCTGGTTTGTGTCCCAAGCTGTGGAGATCCATGGAAGGAAGGATCTTTGTGTCAGGTCACTGAGGAGGGCTGCCTGAAGCTGGCATGGTCTGTGGCTGCATGTAGTGATAGAACAGCTCTGTGGGTATCTTGCAAAAGCCAGGCCGACAGCAAATCACGGGGGGTTGAATGTGCCCATGGGAGGCAGAGCTCGCAACCCAGCAGACTTATGAAGCTTTTAAAGAAAACTCAAGCTCATGTAACCCTGGCGGTACTCGAAGAGGTACCCCCTCTCCAATTGAAGGGATCAGAGCAGGTGCACAAGAGCTGTGGAAGGTGTAGGGATTCTCCTCCCCCTATAGAGCAGAGCCAGACCACCAATGGGGACTTAAGCATATACCCTTTAATGAGAGAACAGTATTGGGAACATAACCAGTATAAACCAGGGGGTATAGGGGACGCTACAATGCCCTGAGGTGGCGGGATTCAACAAAGGTTAAACACTTACAATCATAGACATAGTCATTCAGTTGACAAAAGACAGGGTTAACCGAAGAGTAAAACACAAACAGCAGAGCAAACAATACTGGTTGGGGAAATATAAAAGGCACAAAACAGTCAAATAACAAGGAATATAGGGCCTAGGTACCTGGAGGGGGACAAAGAAGGAAAACACAGTGACCCCTTTCCACTGCAACAGGAATTTCTCAACGCTACTTCACTCATCCCAGCTCCGACTTGAACTCAGATCTCCCACATGGTGTGCAGAAAGTCTACCACGTGGCCACCAGTGCTGATACTATATTAAGCTGCTAGGGGTCTTGGCCTTCCAGGAGCCCCGGTCTCATGTTGAGCTGCCTGGCCTCTGATTGGAGGAGTTGGAAGCAGAGTGGGGAACCTTACAGGTCGCTGCTCAGATCCTTGCTGGAGCAGGGGAGCCTCTCCTGCTGGCCAGAGCCTCTCATAGGTGATCCTAGAGCCCAGCAGGGAGTCTCTCCTTCCGGCCGTGTGCCGCGCTGCTGAGGGTCCAACTGCTGCCTGTAGGTCCCACTCCTCCGGGCTCTTCTGGGGCAACTGCAACTACACCCACCCCGCTGACTCAGCTCTTGCCAGCTCTTTGAATCTCCTTCCATGTAGTCCCTCGCTGGTCTCCCCTGAGTCAGCCACGTTGCCCCTTTTATCCCCCTCCAGGTGATGCAAGGGGCCAATCAGGGGACATGAGAGCGAGCCTCTGGGGCCTGATTGGTGAGGAAAGGGAATCCCAAGCCCTTCAATCATCTTTTACCCCTTCAAAACCCCTGGGCCAAATCATTACCAGATTGGTGAGGAAAGGAAATCCCAAATCCTCCAATCATCCTTTGCCCTTTCAAAACCCCTGGGTTAAATCACTGCCAGCTAGCCTGTCATGGCCAGATTAAAGTAGCCCAGATGTCCCAATCTGAGCCCCTGGCTGTATTCAGAAGATGCCACTTGCACCACAGTAGAGGCAAGCTTTTTCACTACCCCCTTTTCCCTGTCTCATGCCCCAGCCTCCCCCCAGGACGCAGGGACGCTGCCAGGGCTGTGCCTGCACCACTGGCATCAGGGCAAAATGAAGCAAGGATCATGGTCCAGGCCCCCTTCATGTCCCAAACAGGAGCACTTGGCCCATGACCAGTGGGAGATGGCTGCCCGGAGCAGCACATCAGTGGGTCCTTCCCGGTCCTGCAGAACCCGTGGTCTGGGATACTCTCATGCAGGACATGGGCTGACCAGCCCCAGAGGGGATCCAGGTGACCTGGGGTTTCTGCCATGAGTGAAGGGGCCTCCTCTGCCCTTCAGAGGCAAGTTCAGGGCTCCACGGCAGGCCGGGAGCAGTAGTAGTGACATGGACAGGAGGACGATCTCATGACCAGCTGTATCTTGTCAGGAAACTCATGAAACAAAGCCCCAGGGACCTCCAGGGGAATGGTGCCTGCCCTGTGCCACTTGGCATGATGCAAGCTCATTTTTTTCTCACTTCTCAAAACAGCATTTGCGGTGTCCTCTGGGAGCAGCCGTTCAGGGCAGAGTTGTTCTGCATCCACCAAGAAGTCAAGAGACCTGTGTGCAGTGCCTCCGGCTCTCTCCTCCGCACCATGAAAGCACCTGTCATCCTCTACGTCCTCTTGGCTTTCCTACACCAAGGTGAGTCTCCTGGCACCGAGGCTGCATGACAGGGGAGAGGACTAGCCC
>NW_005843734.1:30301-41393 GCF_000455745.1 Alligator sinensis | reverse complement strand
TCTGCAAGGGGTGACTCTGGTCCCCTGCCCAGGATGGAGCTAGTGAAGCGCTGGGCTGCTGCGAGGAGAAGCAGGGAGTCCTCCCATCCCGGGCCCTCGCACCCAGAGCAGCTGGCGAGAGGCCCTGACCCTTTTGTGCCGCGCTGAGCCCAGCAGTGGCGGCGCCTGTTCCCACTCCCTGCAGCAGTCAGGGCCGTGCCTCCCTTTGCCTTTCTACCCCGGCTGCTCCTCAGATCAGGGCACAGGCACGATCCCAGGCACCAACCCGCGGCGGTGTGGGGAGACATCAGAAGCAGGAAGGAATTTGCTTTCTGGATCTCAAAGCAGTGAAGATGGTTTCATGCCCAGCTTCCCAGCTGCAGAAATAGGAAGACCCTGGCACACGCTGCCTGCAGGAAGGCGATGGTGGGATCCTCACTGGGGGTTGTCAAGCAAGGCTGGAGAGGCGTCTATCAGGAAAGTGTTAGGGACAGTGACGTGTGTGTCCGTGCAGGGGCTGCACGAGGTGACCCTGGAGGCACATCCAACCTGCCAGCTGTACAGCACGGAGGTTAGATGTTCACCCCAGTGACAGTGCCTTGTGGATGGATTTGAACCCGCCTCCAGCAGAGGGGCAGGTGGCAGCGCAGCATGGTGAGCAGGGCCATGTTGCTGCAGGGGTTAATGCATCCCTTGTCCCTGCTGCCAAAGTGCGACCCTATAACCTGGATTTCAGCAGGGGGTCCCGCCCCTGCTCCCCTCGCCCCCAAAATCCCAGCCACTCTGGGAGCCCTGCAGGCCTGATGGCACAGCTCAGCTCTGCGCCAAGGGGAGCCCCGAGGGCTGGGACTGGGCAGTAGGCGCGGGAGTGATCTCGTTCCCAGGCACCAAGGGACAATGGGGAAGATCAATCTGGTGCCGGGGCAACGAGCGAACAGGTAATGCGAGGCAATGCCCACAGCATCTCGTTCTCCTGTTCTCCCTTCTTCATGCCTCCTTCCCTGGAAGCAGCCCCTCACCTCAGCTGTTGCTCCCGTCCTCCATGCCCAATCACCGACTTGACTCCAGCCCCCATCCAGCTCCTGCCCCTCCAGGCCCTTTTCAGCCCCCTTCATTCAGGACGGTCTGGGATGTGCCACGTACTGCAGAATGGGTCTGGATGGCTGCAAGCCTCATCCTGTACAGCAGGGCTTTGGACCCAGGGCATGCGTCATGGTCAAACCTCTCAGCCCCAGACCACGTCCCTTCTGGGCTCATCCAGTCACATCCCTTAGACACTGCCTGATCCCTCATGCTCAGATCCTGCGGGGATGGGCTCTGTGGGACACAAGTGCTAGGCAGGTGGACAGGGAGGGAATCAGCTGCATTTGGCCCCTCTTTGTGACTGTATGAGCCTCATCTACCTTTTTGGACCCAGCTCCATTTCCCTATATTTAGAGCCTTGCGCAAAGAAAAAAAAAGCACTTCAGGGAAGACAAGACCACAGAGCTGGGCTGTTTGTGAGTTCAGATCGAAGTCAGGAATAAGCAAGTAGCAAATAAAATGTGAGAAATGTAGGAAGCAACTGGGGCAAATGTAGGGCAAACGGGGAGGAAGAAAAGAGAAGGAGGCACCTGCTTTGTCGCTCACGTGGGCTGGCTGCAAGAGCGCTCGGAGATGTCCGGAGATGCAGAAGGGAAGCAGGGAGGCAGCAGGTGGTGAAGCAGAGGAGCTGGAAGGAGAAATGGGGGTAACGCTCACTCGAGGGACGACGGTTCTCTTTCCTCCTCCAGGCAGCTCTCTCCAGTGTGAAGTTTGTGAAGCAATAGGGGACAGCTGTTCTGGCCCCATGGAGACCTGCGATCCTGGCGAAGATACCTGTGGTATTATCAAAAGTGAAATGATACTAGGTAGGTGAGAGGTACTTTAAAATAGCTTTACTTCCCCACCCCCACACCAACTTCCATTTCCCTAGAAATTAAAGGTCCAGGATGAAGCCTCTTGTGAAGTCCTTTGGTGCCCTGTGATGAAGAGCTCGAGGTGCAGTTACTAACCCCACCAGTGTTTCTTGCTCCCTTCCAACACCTGCAGGGGAAGAGCACACAGGAGGCCCAAATATCCAGTTCACTGCCCAATGCACCTATTTGAGCATCTTCCTCGACACCTTGGCTGTTAGCTGGGCAGGAGCGTACATCTCTGTGTATCTGGCAGCATGTCTGTGCTCCAGGATCCCTGCGCTGGGCTCCTGGACGGGAACACATTGAAGATTAAGAGAGTTTAAGATTAAGAAAGCTCTGCATGTTTAGAGTAGACAAACAAATGTCGAGCTGGGGCTTGAGTACTCTGCAATACATCCTTCAGGAGGAGTCCAGGATCTCCTGACCATGTCATGATTGGTATATAATGTGGGGACAAGGTCGTGCTGTACCAGGGCAGCAATGATGCAAGCGCACGGAGGAAAGTCCTTTGGTAACAATTGTGGTTTCTTAACTCTGTGCTGTGTTCCTTTTTGTTCCAGGTGGAGTGAAGGTGGTGACTTACGCAAAGTCCTGTCTCAGCTCTGATGTGTGTCCCAATATCCATTTTAGTATGGACTTTGGGAAAGGAATAAGAAATAGAAACAGTATCGCCTGCTGCACCGGGGAGGCCTGTCAAACTGCTTCTGTCCAACGTATGTGTCTCCTTCTCCTCCTTCCCTCCCCATCCACCCATCACAAGGAGGCTCATTTTTGAGTCACAGTTATGAGTCCTGCTTTGTCCTGAGCTGGCACCAGCCTGGCGGTTTGATACTGTCATAGAACATGAGGGTTGAATGGATCTCAAGAGGTCACATCTAGTCCAAACCCCTGCTCAAAGCAGGACCAGCCCCAACTACATCATCCCAGACAAGGCTTTGCCTAGTCTGGTATTTAAAACCTCCAAGGATGGAGAGTCCACCACCTGTGTGGGGAGCCTGTTCCAGTGTTTTACCAGCCTCCTTCTGAGAAAGTTTTTCTAATATCTAACTTCAAATATTCTTGCTGCAACTTGAGCCCATTGCACTTTGTCCTGTCATCTACCCCCAGTGGGAAGAGTCCAGCTCCATCCTCTTTGTAGCCCCCCTGCAGGGAGGTGAAGGTTGCTATCCAATCCCCCTTGGCCTTCTCTTCTGTGGACTAAATCAGCCCAGTTCCCTCAGCCTCTCCTCACCAGTCCTGGCCCCCAGCCCCACAACCATCTTCACTGCCCTCCCCTGCACTCTCTCCAGTGTGTCCACATCCTTTCTGTAGTGGGGTCCACAGCTGGACACAGGACTCCAGATGTGGCCTCCACAGTGCTGAATAGAAGGGAAGGATCACTGCCCTTGATCTGCTGGCAACACTCCTACCAATGCAGCCCAGGATGCCATTAGCCTTCTTTTCAGCAAGAACACAGTTTGGTCAGAGCCTGGCAGGGACAGCCCTATTGACCAGCAAGCAGGACAGGTTACGTGTGGGGGGAGCTGTCAGTGGCAGGTCTCGCTTGCCCTGCTGGAGGTGGTCCTGAGCTCCTGAGAAGCATTGCCATCCCTGCAGGGGACCTTGCACGGGGTAAGACCCCACAGCCCTGGGGCTGGGAGGCAAAATGCACAGGTGTGGAGACTCCCACTAAGCAGAGAAAGATTTCAGGGCTTCACACAGGAGCCCAGGGGACACTGGACCATGCTGCTCATGCACGTCCGGAGCTACAGCTGTGCCCCTGCCGGTAAGGTTGAGAGGCTGACAGGGGAGAAGATCTCGAATGCACACATTTCCCTTCTAACCTTGTCAAACCCGACTGTGATCTGCTTGTTCCCAGTGCCACCACTGAACACCACTCCCAATGGCTTGCAGTGTCCAGCATGCTTCAGCATTGGATCTTCTGACTGTGACACTGAGATTGCATATTGTACTGGGTCGGAGACCTACTGCTTTGATTTCGCTGGGTCATTTAGCATGGGTAAGTTTACTCATTCTGTGCTGTCATTTGTTGTTTGATCTTACAAATCCCATTGCAAGAAATACATTTAAGAGAAAGAAAAGGAGGCAAATAAATGGAAGTAGAGCTGAGGACCATTGAATAAAAGGGAAGGGGAACACGTCTTTGACCATGGGTTGCAGGGACCTGGCTGAAAAAGCCTCCTCATGTGACATGGCTTTTTTACAGTGTTAAAGCACCCGGAGGAAAACCATGCAGCCAGGGCCAGCTCTTGTGCTGGGTTGTCCACAGGCTGCCCCCAGCTGTGACCTCCACTCTGGGAAAGCAGAGTACTGGTTATAAGAAAGTTTGTGTGTTGATTGTAGCAGATTTGCTTCCTGCTGGAGGGGACGAGAGAGCCAGGGAAGCTGGAGATCTGAGTGTGACTCACTCACTCACACCAGAGACACGAGTCCTTGGCCAGAGGTGGGCACAGACAGCACGCACACAGCCCTTTCTTTCAGCAATCGCAGTCCCCACAACCAGTCCCAGCTTCCCAGGGGGCAACTGCCTCCAGGAGCCATTCCCTGTACAGAGAGCAAAGCAAACTGTCTTGCTGCTTGGAAGAAACCCCCAGAGTCTCAGCCACAAAACTCTCAACAGCCGGCATTTCATCAGACATGGATCAGCCTTTTCAGTCTCTGAAAGAGAACTCGCAAGGTTACCGGTACCAACATAACGAAGCGACCGGACTGAATAAAACCCGTGTCTGGATTTCAGTGCATGGCTATTTGCATCATCTCTATGATGTGATCATGTTGCAGCTGTATTGCTGCCCTGAGATTGCCAGATTAGACAACTCCTCGGGGTAAATCACAAGCAGAGGGATTCCCTGGGGAGGTAAAAGTCACAAGGCTTCTTGTCCTCCATTAGTCTTTGGAAAGTAGACAGCAAACAAGTAAATGAAGAAATCCACATCCCTAATGCTAGTGCCATTGTCCACCCTGCACCCTCCCTAGCCTTTGCATTTGATGAATATCAAAGTGAATTCATCCCCTCTTTATTTAACAGAATCTCTCTAGATCGTGTCAGGGGAAAAGACCAGAGAGAAGTTTACGGTGTCTTAATGCAGGACCTGATGTGCGTCCTGGTGCTGGCGTCAGGGTGCTCAATGCTCAGAGGAGGAGGGAGTGGCTGTGAGGCCTAGGAGGGGGGTTGTTGCAAGGGCCGGTAAGAGATGCCTTTATGCTTGTGGCGGGCCAGTAGGTGGAGTTCCTTCATTGAGCCTCCCACCTCACCACACCCGTCCACCTTCCGGACTCCATGTGTCTCTCCCCAGGGGTGCCTAAGCCCTGGCAGACCCCCTTTTGAGCCCCACTGCAGAGTCCGGGAGCAACCTTTGCTGCCACCGCCCCGAGAAGGGACTGTCTGGGGCCTTTGTCCTTGGGGAAACACAGGTTTAGTAGTTCTATGGGTACTCGACCCAATACAAGAACTTGGGGCACTTCCCCAAGTCGGGGGCCAAAAAGGATAGTCTCCCTTAGTCCGCTGACCGAAGGGTCCTCCTGGGTATAATTAAATCCACCCCTCAATAAGTCTCCCAGACTAGGTACAAAGGAGAACTTTATTGCTTACAGAGGGTAGGGTTAGACTAGGGTACAGGGTAGAGCAATATCAGAGAAATCCCATTGAGCAAACTCCTGTGGCTGTGGTAGCCTTTGATCACGCATCTGAGTTACTGCAAGCTGTATATCTAGTTGGATCTCAGGTAGCTTACTCACAAGTATCGTCCAAAGGCTGTTGGAGATCCCTTCCGGAGGCAGGCAGTTCCTTGATCTTGAGTTTTGAGAGAGAGAGCCAGTTTCAGATGGTACAGCTCTTCTTTCTTTGTTCCTGAGTATCCCTCATGGCTGCTGCCCTCTCTTCCTGGGCAGTCCTTAACTTACATAACCCTTGTGACCCCATTTACCTGGTCCAATGGAGGCCAGCACCTGTTGGCTGTGAGCCAACCAATTTGAAATACATCACTAGCTGCTGGGCAGACTCTAGCCTACCAGGAAGGAAGCCCCTTGCCCAGCTATGTGATGCCAGTGACGTAGGTAGAGGGAACAGGTTTTCCCACTCCCTCAGGAATGTATCCAGCTCAGGTTACCTAAAGAGACAGGGTAAGGATGTGTCTCTCTGCTGGGCCCATCGTTATCCAACTGTCACAGAGCAGAGACCTTGGGGAGAGAGAAAGGTGGCTTTCTGCCACACTGCTCAGTGTGTGTTTCTTCTGCCCTTCAGGGGAAGTCACTTTGAACACCGCAGTAAAAGGCTGTATTGCTCTGTCTGAGTGCACACGTCCAGAAGTACTGATGAAGGCAGGCCAAGGCTTCTCCATGGATTTCACCCAGTTTGAATGCAAACCAGCCTCTCCTGCAGCCAGCAAGTCTTCTGGATGGACCCTTCTAACCATGCCCTGCTTTCCCATCATGGCCGGGTTCATCTTGATCAAGACCATGGCCTGATGTTCCCAAGGGCCAAGAAATGCAAAGTCTGATGATGCAAAACATAATGCTACATAATACTCTGCCTCCTTGCTTGTGTGTGACTCTTTCTGCTACGGCTTCTGTCCTCGGGTGGTTCTTTCCCTCTGGGTCTGCATGCATACCGATGTGAACGAGAAAACTCACAACATTTCACCCTACTGAATTCCCATTTATTACAATCTAGGGTAGAGTTATTCCAGGAAAAATCAGAGGTAAAACTTGTGTTCTCTCTTGAACTTGATATGCTTACATTGGTGTATGGAAGTCATGAAGCGAAACCAGCATTAATGAGTCATGTCCAGCTCAGCATCTTGCATGTGGTTAATTTATCAGGGTTTGTGATGTATTGTGTGGCTGTTTATCCCAGGCTGGGAGGTAGGGACACACTGCTTAATAGCACTGCACAGCGCAGACAGCAGGAAGAGGAGATCCTGAGAGAGCTCTAGTTTCAGTCTGCACAAAACAGCCTCAAAAGGATCCCTTTCAGTTTACTTTACGAGATGCAGTTGGGTGCTAAAAGGACTGGGAACAAACCCTGTGAGGTTCCTTCTTAAAAAATGTATAGAGAAGTACGGCTGAAGATGACCTCTAGTCCAACCCTGTGGTTTAGGCAGGATAAGCCTTATCTAAAATACCCCAGACAGGTAGGTGCTTGCCTAATCTGCTCTTGAAAACTTTGCAGGAAGCAGATCCCACAACCCCTGTAGCATTATGTTTCCCAAAGCTTCACCACTCTCCTTTTCAGAAAGTTCTTCCTCATCGTCAGCCTCAATTTCCCTTGCTGCAATTTGAGGCCTTTCTTCCTTGGACTATCCAAGAAAGAACAGTATATAGCCATCTTCCTCATAGCTACGATTCAGGTATTTGCAAATGTTATCAAATCCCCGCTCAATCTTTTCTTCTCCAGACTAAAATGTCCCGGTTCTTCCAACCTCACCTCAAAAGGAGCTGAGCTCTGCAACTCCTTCCCTTTGAGGCTCAAAAGAGCCACGCCTGGAGATCTTTGGTAAGCACCGAATGACCTTCCTATTTGGGCAGGCATTCAGCAAAGAAAGGTAAGCTAAGATACTGTTTACTAGATGTCTGTTATACTTTGATATACTAGTGGCCCTTTAAGTTGTTGTTGTGCTGGGACAGTAGGGGGCACTACTAGGCTGAGGTACCTGCCTCACTGTGCCTGACCAAAACCACGCTTTGAGTCTCCCCTGGGGCACCTATGCCTGGCCAACCCCTTTCCTGGAGCACACCCATAACCCTGGGGTAATTGCTGCCATGACCTGGGCTCTGGTCTCTGTAAGGGCTCTGCTCAGCTTGAATTTCTCAGACCCTATTGACCTTGGGGATGCTAACCCACCATGGTATTTTGGGCTGCTTCTTTTAGCTGGAAGCATTTACAAGTAGCCTCCTGTACCAGAGGGAAGTAAAGAGCCATGCCCATCTTATCTAGCCAAGCAAAGGGAGGTAAAAGGCTAGTCTCACCCTCTTGAGCATTCACAGTGAGGAGTGCTGTAACAGATGGTTTTCTTGATGAAAGAAAAAGCGGGTGAGGACGGGGTACAAGACAAAGGAATATTGAAAGAAAAACACCTTGAGCAAATCAGAATGGGTTTGAAGACCCTTTTGATATGCATCTAGATTACTTAATCCTAAATTACTGCCTAAATTCCAGGTAAATTACTCACAAGTCTATCCAGAGACTGAGAGAGAGAGCTCCATGGGTACATGCTTCTGTGTGTGTCTGTGTTGCAGAGTGCTAACGTTCATTCTGTGCAGGGGGCTTCATTATTGCCTATGCTGTGAATTGCCCAGGTTGTTTTGCAGGCCCTCAAAGTGGTGCAATGTGTTGATGCAGATTATTGTATGTGGTGCCACATACTAACTGTACTGTAACTATTTAATGTCTCTTATTCATATTTATTTTTCTGTTGCAATAAATGTGCATATAGTTAAGCACTTTGTCTCAGCCTGGCTCTATAGAGAAGGGAGGGGACTGCTCCCAGGTGCCAGGCCACTTTCACAGCACTCTTGCCTGACCACTGCATCCCTTCCACTTGGGGACAGGGCACATCCCCAGATGTACCCGGGCTGCACACCTACTTCAGTTCTTCACCTGATTGCTGCCCTCATTACCCCACTGCATTACCAAGACACAGGAAGAAGAATGCCATATTCCCCAAGGCAGCCTCTGATTTGGTCTGCTTCACTTCATGGCGCAAAGCTTCAGACCACTCCTCCCCCCAAGCCTACAGTGAAATCATGGCATAATAGTAACATCCTGAGGGCAAGTGGGAGGGAATGAATGCACAACCACCTGCATGTTGTCTTGCAGTAGCAGCCAGGCAAACGAAGGCCTGCCTTCATGTCCCTGTGCATGGGGATGCTCCATGGTTGGATGTATTGTTGGCCAAAATGGGAGCAAGAGGCTTGGAGGAAGTGGGAAAGCTGCCTGGAGTTGGGGGTGATTACAATGTGGTCAGGCAGGTGGGGTGGGTAGGAGAGGCTAGAGTAGGGGAGGCTGTGTGGTTGCTGGAGTGGGCATGAAGGGCATAGCTGGCTGGAGGTGCAGAGCGTGCTGCCTGCAGGGTGGCTGAGGTTGGGGGAAGGACTGGGGACTGGCAGGACTGTGGGCCAAGGCCTAGCTGGTGTATGACAGCCTCATGAGCAACACCACCAGGACCCTTTTGTAGATCCAAGACTGATGGTGGGAGGAGGGGTAAAACCTGATGAGGACAAAACCTGCACCCAACTGAAAGGATGTCCTCTCAAGTGACTGCCCCCCCCCCTTGCAGAAACCTGCCCCCCAGACTGGACTTTCTCCATGTGGTCACAAGTAGATACAATGCTTTGGGGAGCAACTTCTGGCAGGGGGAAGTGCCAATTCTTGGCAGTCCATTTTTATTCTAGACCAGAAAGGAGCAGGGTCCCACTCTCCCTGGCTCGTAGTAGAGCACAACGGGGCGTGGATGCCCAGCACATGTTGAGGTCTGCCCTGCAAGCTGAGCCCCTGGTGCTGCCTCGGAGAGGCCTCTCTTCCCAAACACATGTAGCAGGCTTGCCTTTTGGAGCTTGGGTTGAGTCCCAGGCTTGAAATCTTGCTGTTGTGATTGGTGGAGCCCATCCACCAATCAGGAGGCAGGAAGAGGAGTTCAGTCACACCCTTTTCCTGAGGGGAGGGGGAGAGGAGTTCCCCGCCCCGCTCCCAGACCTGATTGAAGACTGCTACACTCAGGTCTGGATGATTTCAGGGGTGCATCCCTGGAGAGTATAAAAGGAGCTGCATGCCCAGCACAAGGAGAACGCATCCGGGGCAGAGAAGAGAGAAGAGAGGGGTTAGAAGAGCTGAGGAGAGCTGCTCAGCAGGCTGAAGCCATAGCCCAGAAGTTCCCCTGAAGACTCCCATGAGCGGGGAATGGTGGACGGCTCCAGCAGCTAGGCTCTCCGTGTGCAGCACGGCACACAGCATCCAGGCACTGGGAGCTGCATGAGGTGGCTGGGGTCTGAAATCTCTGGCGTGAGGCCAGACACGGTGCACAGCCTGTTGCACTGAGTAGGACAACCTTTAGAGTGTTTGGGTGGCTCAGGTCCCCAACTCATGGAACATGTCTGGGAGCTCGGGAGAGGAGGTGCTGCATGGAGTGTCCGGGAGCGGACCAACCAAGGTGGAATAGGACCCCTACTAAATGGGCAGGAGCAATTGGTGACAGACAGAGGGGACAAGGCTGAACTCCTCAACGAGTTCTTTGCCTCAGTGTTCCTAAGTGAGGGGCAGGACAAGTCTCTCACTGGATTGTAGAGAGGCAGCAGGAGGGTGCTAGACTACCATGCGTAGACCCTGAGATGGTGCAGAGTCACTTGGAGGAACTGGATGCGTTTAAGTCGGCAGGCCTGGATGAGCTCCATCCGAGGGTGCTGAAGGCACTGGCTGACGTCATTGCAGAGCCACTGGCAGGAATATTTGAACACTCGTGGTGCACGGGCCAGGTCTCAGAGGACTGGAAAAGGGTCAATGTGGTCCCCATTTTCAAGAAGGGGAGGAAGGAGGACCCGGGCAACTATAGGCCAATAAGTCTCACCTCCATCCTTGGCAAAGTCTTTGAAAAAATTATCAAGGCTCACATTTGCAAGAGCCCGGCAGGACAAATTATGCTGAGGGAAAACCAGCACGGGTTCATAGAAGGTAGATCATGTCTGATTAATCTAGTCTCTTTTCATGACCAGGTTACAAAACACCTGGATGAAGGAGTAGGGGTTGACGTCGTTTACTTAAACTTCAGGAAGGCCTTCGATACGGTATCCCACCCCATACTGGTGAACAAGTTAAGAGGCTGTGACTTGGATGACTGCACAGTCTGGTGGGTGGCGAATTAGCTAGAGGGTCGCACCCAGAGAGTTGTAGTGGATGGGTCGGTATCGACCTGGAAGGGTGTGGGCAGTGGGGTCCCGCAGGGCCCGGTCTTTGGACCGATACTCTTTAATGTCTTCATCAGCGACTTGGACGAGGGAGTGAAGTGTACTCTGTCCAAGTTTGCAGATGACACAAAGCTGTGGGGAGAAGTGGACATGCCAGAGGGCAGGGAACAGCTGCAAGCAGACCTGGACAGGTTGGACAAGTGGGCAGAAAACAACAGAATGCAATTCAACAAGGAGAAATGCAAAGTGCTGCACCTAGGGAGGAAAAATGTCCAGCA
>NW_005843734.1:12036-29710 GCF_000455745.1 Alligator sinensis | reverse complement strand
GCCCTCTTTCCTGCCTATGCAGGGGGTCGGACTCGATGATCTATTGAGGTCCCTTCCGACCCTAGCATCTATGAATCTATAAGCTTGGTGCTGCACAAGGTGCTGAGGCCTCGTACCCATAGCAAAAGGTTGAGTCCAGGCAGCCAGACGGTGCTTGGACTACTGAGCCAGCAGACAGGGCTGAACCAGAGGCCTCAGAAGCCCTTCACAGAGGAACCCTGTTCTTGGGGACAGTGACCCTCGAAGCCCACTGCAGGTGAGAGAGCAGTTTGGTGCAGAGGACTAGGGCCACCCTCCAAGCCTGGGAGCCATGAGTTGCATGGAAAAGAGAATTCTCACAGGGGAGGAGGAGTCCCCCCTGGTTAGTGAAGGGCTCCTGAAAGTGGAGGTGCCATTGGGAGGGCCCCCCTAAAGTTACAAGCTTCCTTGTAGGGCTTGGGAAAATCCCAAGGGCATTGGGATTTCTCCTTGGGATTAAGTCCCAAGGGTGTCCGGGACCAAGGGTGTCCGGGATTAAGGATAACATTTAACCAATTCTTCACCTCCGTTTTCTTGTGCAGGGACCGGGACTTCCCTGCTGTGATAGAAGCCGGACGCGAGGGGATCGCCTTCAGACCTCAGGTTGGGGAGGACCGGGTTAGAGAGCTTCTGGAGGGGCTGGACGCGTTCAAGTCAGCGGGTCCGGATGCTCTCCACCCCAGGGTGCTGAGGGAGCTGGCTGGGGTTATTGCAGGGCCCCTGGCACGGCTCTACGAGCGATCGTGGTGCTTGGGCCAGGTGCCAGACGATTGGAAGGTAGCTAATGTGGTCCCCATCTTCAAAAAAGGGAAAAGGGAGGACCCGGGCAATTATAGGCCCGTCAGTCTTACCTCAATCCTGGGGAAGCTCTTTGAGAAGATCATCAAGGAGCACATTTGTGATGGGCCGGCATCCGAGATGATGCTCAGGGGCAATCAGCATGGATTTATTAGGGGGAGATCATGTCAGACCAACCTGATTGCCTTTTATGATCAGGTCACAAAGGCCATGGACGCAGGTGTCGCGGTGGATGTAGTCTTTCTGGACTTCAGCAAGGCCTTTGACACCGTCTCTCACCCCATCCTAATTAATAAACTAGGCGACTGTGGCATAGATGCCTACACAGTCAGATGGATTGCAGATTGGCTGAAGGGTCGCACTCAGAGGGTGGTGGTGGATGGATCATACTCGACTTGGGGGGAGGTGGGTAGTGGAGTCCCCCAGGGCTCGGTCCTGGGGCCTGCGCTGTTCAATTTCTTCATCAGCGATCTTGATGTTGGGGTGGAAAGCAACCTGTTTAAATTCGCTGATGACACCAAAATTTGGGGGGAGGTGAGCACGCTAGCAGGGAGAGAGAGATTGCAGAAGGATCTGGATAGGTTACAGGGGTGGGCAAACAGGAACAGGATGTGTTTCAATACGGACAAGTGCAGGGTGCTGCACTTGGGTAGTAGGAACCAGCAGCACACTTATACGATGGGGAACTCCCTACTTGAGAGCACGGAGGCGGAAAGGGATCTTGGTGTCATTATTGACTCCAAGATGAACATGGGCCGACAATGCGAGGTCATGGTTGGCAGGGCTAACCGGACCTTGTCGTGCATCCACAGGTGCATCTCGAGTAGAGCCAGGGAGGTGATCCTCCCCCTCTATGTGACGCTGGTCAGGCCGCAGCTGGAGTATTGTGTCCAGTTCTGTGCGCCCCATTTCAGGAGGGATGTGGACAACATGGAGAGGGTCCAGAGGAGGGCCACCTGCATGATCCGGGGACAACAGGGCAGACCCTACAGTGAGAGACTGCGGGACTTGAACCTATTCAGCCTCCACAAGAGAAGGCTGAGGGGGGACCTGGTGACCGTCTATAAACTCACTAGGGGGAACCAGAAGGGTTTGGGGGAGACGCTGTTTCCCCTAGCCCCTGCTGGCATAACAAGGAGTAATGGGCACAAGTTGATGGAGAGGAGGTACAGATTGGACATCCGAAAAAACTACTTCACAGTTAGGGCGGCTAGGAGCTGGAACCAACTTCCAAGGGAGGTGGTGCTGGCCCCTACCCTGGTTTTTTTGGGTTGTTCTCCCGCCCTGGCGTGGGGTCGGGCTAGAAGATCTATTAGGTCCCTTCCGACCCTGAAACTATGAAACTATGAAACTATGAAGTCTATCTTTGGGACATGGCTAAATCCCCCCCAAATACTGGGAGCTTTGCATTTCTCTGGGATGGCCTGCCCAGAAGATCCCTGCCCAAGACCAGTGGGTCCTACCCACTACATGCAGGTGTGGGGGAGAGCCCCAGCAGCTGGGGCCTGTTGTAGTGGAGACCCTTTCTGGAAAAAGGGGATTGGGAACTTTGTTAGTCCCCAGTGGAGCATTCGAGGCTTGGATATTGAAAGGGGAGCAGGTCACTGTAGTGGTAGTGAATCCTTCCCTGAGAGATGTAGTAGTGCACCTGGGGCCAAAAGTGACCACTGTACAGGAAGCGGATGTGGTGAATCTGGCAAAAAAGGACAGTGCTCTGCATATCAATCCTAACTGGTTTTTCTTCGGGGATTCTCCCACACCTGAGGAATGGAAGGCCCAATTACAGAAAAAAACTGCAGGACTGGGCCAATGTATTTTCCATGCATGACTGGGATGTAGGGGAGGAAAAAGGAGTCGAGCACCAGATACACCTTAGGGATCCCACACCCTTTTATGAAAGGTCACGTCACATACCTCTGACTGAGATAGGGAAGGTTCTGCGTCCTCTCCAGCAGCTCCTTGACCACAAAATCATCACAGAATCTAAAAGTCCCTACACCTCACCAATTGTGATCATGCACAAAAAGAATGGAAATCTGTGGATGTGTATCGACTACCGTGTATTGAATGCCCTCACGGTGGTTGATCAATACGCCGTCCCTTGAGTGCAAGAGGCCATGAACTGTCTTGGGGGCAGCAAATGGTTCACCATGCTGGATCCCTGCAGTGGATATTACCAGATCCCATTGAGAGAGGCAGATAAAGAGAAAGCCGCATTTATCTGCCCACTGGGGTTTTTCCGGTTTGAGCGCATGCCGCAGGACATCTCAGGGGCCCTGCCATGTTTCAGTTGTTAATGGAGAAAGTAATCAGAGATACGCATCTACCCAGGTGCTGGTGTACTTGGATGACCTCATAGTGTTTGGGATAACCCTTGAGGAGCACGATGAAAGGCTTCTCTGTGTGCTAGACCGTCTTGAAGCTGCTGGGCTTAAGTTGGCTCTTGACAAGTGCAAATTCTGCCAGGCTTCTGTCAAATATGTGGGACACATTGTATCCCAAAATAGAGTTAGCACTGACCCGTAAAAGGTCAAGGCCATGATCACTTGGCTGTGGCCTTCCAACTACAGGGAACTTAAGAGATTTCTAGGTTTTGTGGGGTTTTATAGGGGGTTTGTACTGGACTATGCAACCATCACTGGGCCCTGAACCAACTCACCCGAGGGTACCAAATGGGGAAGCCTTTAAAGAAGCGGGGGCCCCAGAACCCGACCCAAGGAGTTCAGAAAGTGTGCAGCCCTGCAGAGCCGTTTGGTTTGCGGTGGGACGCTCAGTGTGAGGCTGCGTTCCACAAAATCATCCGGCTCCTTATGGAAGCACCCGTGTTGGTGTGTCCTGACTCAAATCGCCGATTCATTCTGCACACAGATGCCTGTCTATCAGGAGTGGGGGTTGTCCTGTATCAACTGCATGAAGGATGGTGGTGCCTAGTGTCACAACCCAAAGTTGTGGTTTTTTGTTTGTGTGTGCTTTGGCACCACTAAATTATGTTCCCGCTAAATTGCAGCTCCTTTGCACGGTGGAGTGTTCTGCTGTAAGAGAGAACCCGTGTGCAGGAGAGTATTTCCCGCCAGTTTTGTAGCTTTCTTTGCATGGTGCATTTCTTTTGCATCATAGTGATGCACAGTGTAAAGGAGTTCCCGCCATTTGTATTAAGATTTCCACCATATTATTGGTCGATCTTAATATAGGCACACGTGGCGGCTAGCTATTGGCTTGCTAGCCGTACAAAAGGCTTGGGTGGTTTCCGCCCAAATCGGAGAGAGAGAAAGCACGTGGAGTTCGGGAAAAGAGCGTAAAGATTTCTAAGCGCTGCGGATCCCTTCGAACCCAGCTTTTTCCTTAAGAGGGCAATAGAGGTTTAATTTACCGAACCCACGGAGCTTCAACAACTCTGCGGGACCTATTTACCGAACCCGCGGAGCCTTAACAACTCCGTGGCCAATAACCTCTAGCCTCTCCCCGTCGCCGATCGCAACCCTAGACGTATCCCTATCTTATGGACCCAATTTTCGAACCCACGGAGTCTTAACAGCTCCGGGGGACCTGGGAACCGAACAGAACCCACGGAGATTCAGCTGCTCCGTGAGAAAGAATTGTTGAACCCGCGGAGCCTAAATCACTCCGGGGTCAAGGAACCGAGTTTATTAGAGTCCTCCAACGAGAACTCAAGCGGAGCTGCGCCTGGAAAGCTGACCAGCCTACACCGCGACCACCTTGGGTGTAAGTAAATAATCTTTTCAATCAACCATTACGCCTCTTTGACTGATTCTAGCTCGAGCGTACCACACCGCACCGTGGTTTTCTCCGGCCCCGCGTGCCCGGGCTGCTGGCCACAGCCCGTGTGCACAAAGACGGGCCCAGCTCGCGCCTGGCAAGGATGGGATCGGGAGCCGGCCCGCACACCTAGTACCTTATGCCACTCCAAGTTTAGCACCCAATTGGACCCGATACCCAGCACACAACCTTGAGTTCCTGGCTCTTAAGTGGGCCATCACTGACACGTTCAGAGATTACTTGTATGGAACCACATTCCAAGTATGGACTGATAACAATCCCTTGACTTACTTACTGACCAGCGCAAAGCTGGATGCGACTGGGCATCGGTGAGTAGCTGCTTTCATGGACTATTCATTTAGCCTGCGCTACAGGGCAGGGCAGCAGAACATTGATGCCAATGCCTTCTCAAGAGTGGCGTCCCCAACTGACTGGGACGTGCTGCTTCCAGAGATAGTCCAGCCCCTCTATGATCTGCCTGTGCAGGATGCTGTGGCTGAGGGAGAGAATGTGGTCTGTGCAGCTGAGACCCTAGGAATACCACCCGATGGGATCCCACAGGCATGGATACAGTATACAACCCTGACCCCTGCTGTTCTTCCCCAGATGACAGCAGCTGAATGGTGCCGGGCCCAGGAGCAAGACCTTGATGTGAGAGATGTGTTGTGGGCCTGACAGAAGAGCACTGAGCACCGTCCCCATATTGGGCAAGTCACTCCTGCAGCCCATCTCCTGGTGAGAGAGTGGGAAAGGCTGCGGCTCATTGATGGGGTGCTGCACTGTGAAGTACAAGAGTCAGAGGGAAGGACACTGCTGCAACTGATCCTTCCCAAGGATCTGCGGGAGCTCGCACTCAGGGCCCTGCACGATGACTTCGGTCATCTGGGTATGGGACGCACCCTGGCTCTAGCTAAGGAACATTTCTTCTGGCCACGGATGGTGAAGGATGTGAAGGATAAATGTCTCAACTGTGAGAGATGCATAAAGAGGAAGACCCTGCCAACCTGAACAGCATACTTGCACACCATACAGAGCTCTCAGCCACTGGAGCTGGTGTGCATGGATTTTTTATCCAAAGAAATAATTAAATGTTTATATACCAATGCCAGGAGCATGGGAAACAAGCAAGAGGATCTACAACTCTTGCTCACGAGCAATAACTTTGACCTAGTGAGTCTAACAGAAACCTGGTGGGACTCTACTCATGACTTGGTAGTAGGAATAGAGGGCTATAGGTTGTACAGGGGAGACAAAGAAGGGAAAAAAGGAGGGGGTGTTGCTCTCTACATCAAGGAACAGTACACATCTTCCCTAATCAAATTGGGATCAGAGGGTGGACAAGCAGAGACTCTGTGGGTTAGGATCCAAAGGGGTCAGGGGAAAGGGACCTGTGGTGGGAGTCTACTACAGGCCTCTGCACCAGGAGGACAAGGTAGATGGGGAATTTTCCAGGCAGCTTTTAGAGGCTGTGTGGTCTAGAGACATGGTAGTCATGGGGGACCTTAACTACCCAGACATATGTTGAGAGGAACAGGCAGCTAGATCTAACTGCTCACGCATGTTCTTAACCTGCATTCAGGACCTCCATCTAACACAGGAGGTAATGAATCCCACCAGGGGCAATGCCTTGCTTGACTTGGTGTTGGCCACAGGGGATGACCTGGTGGGGGACCTGCAGATTCAAGGCAACTTAGGGGATAGCGATCACCAAATGATAAAATTCATTATCCAGAGAAGGGCGGGCACTACCTAGCAGGACACAGGTGCTAAACTTAAAAAAGGCTGACTTTAATAAAAGGCTCAGGGGATTGGTTAGCAGGGTGCTAGGAACCAAGAGACTAGATGCTTTGGGGGTCCAGGTGGGGTGGTTATTCCTTAAGGATACCATTCTTTGGGCTCAGAGTGAGACAATCCCATGGCAAAGAAAAGGGGACAAAGGGGCCAGGAAGCCCCTTTGGCTCACAAAGGTCATCCAGGATACCTTATGGGCAAAAAAAATAGCATACAGGAAGTGGAAGCAGGGGGTAGCTAGCAAGGAGGAGTACACTTCCTTGGCCCGCACCTGCAGGAAGTCAGTCAGGAAAGCCAAGGCAGCTCTTGAACTCAGGCTAGTGGCAGGGATTAAGGACAATAAAAAGTTCTTCTTTAGGTATGTTGGGAGCAAAAAGAGGATGCAGGGTAGCATAGGACCCCTACAGGATGGGCAGGGGGCATAGTGATGGATAGCAGGGACAAGGCAGAGCTCTTCAAAGAGCTATTTGCCTCTGTCCTCTTAAATAGGAATCTAGATGAACCCTCAATATGCATCATGGACAGCAACAATGGGAACATTCGCAGACCAATGGTCAGTGCCGATACAGTAAAAGAACAGTTGGAGGGACTGGACATGTTCAAATCACTGGGACTGGAGGGACTCCACCCATGGGTAATGAAGGAATTGGCAAGTGTCATAGCTGAACCACTAGCAAGGATATATGAGCACTCATGGTGCTTGGGTCAGTCCAGGAGGATTGGAAGAGGGCTAATGTCATCTGTAAGAAGGGGAGGAAGAAGGATCCAGGGAACTATAGATTGGTCAGCTTTACCTCTATCCCAGGGAAAATCCAAGAAAAAATCATCAAGGGACACAGCTGTGGGAGCCCACTGGCTAATGTGATGTGGAAGGGCAACCAACATGGGTTTATAGTGGGCAAGTCCTGCTTGACTAACCTAGTTTCTTTTTATGACAAGGCCACCAAATGTTTAGATGCAGGGGTTGAGGTGGATGTCATCTATCTGGACTTCAAGAAGGCCTTTGACACGGTGTCCCATACCATCCTCATAAATAAACTGAGAAGATTTGCCAGGGATGATTATACGGTAGAATGAGTAGCAAACTGGCTCAAGGGTCGCACTCAGAGGGTGGTGGTGGATGGGTCAGTGTCAACCTGGAAAGATGCGTGCAGTGAAGTCACTCAGGGCTCAGTTCTGGGGCCGGTGCTGTTCAACATCTTCATCAGTGATCTGGACGAGGGGGTCAGAAGTACCCTGTCCAAATTCACAGATGACACTAAAATATGGGGTGAAGCTAACACCCTGGAGAAGAGGAACCAGATCCAGGCTGACCTTGACAGGTTGGGGAAGTGGGCAGAGAACAACAGGATGCAGTTCAATAAGGACAAGGGAGGAAAAAGTGCCATCATCCCTATAGGCTGGGGGGCAACCTTCTCAGCACCACTGAGGCAGAAAGAGTCTTGGAGTCACTGTTGCCTCCAGGATGAACATGAGTCGTCAATGTGATGAAGTTGTTGGCAGAGCCAACTGCACCTTGTTGTGCATCCGTAGGTGCTTCACAAACAGGTCCAAGGAGGTGATTCTCCCTCTCAATGCAGCACTGGTTAGGCTGCAGCAGGAGTACTGTGTCCAGTTCTGGGCACCCCACTTCAAGAAGGATGCAGACAACCTGGAGAGGGTCCAAAGAAGAGCCACTCATCTGATTGGAGGCCTGCAGGGAAGGCCCAATGAGGAAAGGCTAAGGGACCGTAACCTTTTCATCCTCTCCAAGAGAAGTTTAAGAGGGGACCTTGTGGTGGCATACAAATTCATAAGTAGGGAGCAACATGAAGTAGGCAATGCTCTGTCTTTCAGGGCACCCCCTGGAACAACAAGGAACAACGGCCATAAGTTATTGGAGAGTAGGTTTAGACTGGACATTAGAAAAAGTTTCTTCACTGTCAGGGTTGCCAGGATCTGGAATGGGCTCCCAAGGGAGGTGGTGCTCGGCCCATCCTTGGGGGTCTTCAAGAGGAGACTGGACAGGCATCTGACTGGGATCACATGATCCCAAGTTTGGTGACTTTTTCTTGCCTGCTGGGGGTGAGGTGCCCTGCTCCTGAAAAGGGGAAACTGCTAGGGAGGGAGCCCTAGCAGTGACTAACAGTTGTGGGTTGCCAGGGCAACCAGGAGGTCAGCTGACTGAAAGGGGCAGGGCCTGGCCCCTATATAAAGCACAGACAGGAGGCCAGAGGCAGTTCCCTGCCAGCGGCCCAAGGGGAAGGAACTCTCTCAGGGAAGAAGGGTGAGGCCTGACTCCAGGAGCAGCATTTTGACACTGCTGAGGGAAGGAGTGTTCCCCAGTAGACCAGACTGATGTTTTAGCCAGGCGGCTTCAATTTATGTTACAGCCCAGGGGCTTGTGTTTTGCTGTTTGTTAAACTGATGGTTTGGGTGAGGCTATTAGGGGTTGGAGGAGGCCTCATAGGGGACCCACAGTAGCGTGGGGACCCTGGCGCCAGTGAGGGCGCAGCATAGGGGGTACATAGACCCCAGCTTCCAGAGAGGGGGGCACTATTGAGAAGCCCCAGTGTGGGCGTGGCAAGTCCCAGAGAGGGGGCAACTGAGAAGCCCCAGTGCGGGCAGGGCGAGCCCCAGGAGAGGGCAGCATGATTGAGGAGTCCAAGTTGGACACGGCGAGCCCCAGATAGCGGCAACACTATTAGGAAGCCCAAGTTGGGCACGGTGAGCCCCAGATAGTGGGGGCAGCATCATTAGGAAGCCCAAGTGTGGGCACAGGGAGCCTCAGATAGGAGGCAGTATTAGTAGGAAACCCAAGTGTGAGCACGGAGAAGGAAGGCCTGGGGAGAACAGGAAGGGGCCAAATAGGGATAGAATTGAGACAACAGTGATTCCATCGGCGAGGTGTGGACTGCGGTGTAGGGGAGGAAACGGAGCTGCAGATAGCACCCCCTAGCAGCGGGGTAGTACAAGGGCAGCCTCCCGCTAATTAATACCAATTAAGCAATTAACAACAAGGCATGGCAGGCGAGCAGGCGGGCGGTTGCCTCAGGAACAGGTGTGCGGGCCACACTAAGGTCAGCCTAGAGTGGGCACCTGTCACAGGGTTGGACTAGATGGCCCACTGAGGTCCCTTCTGACCCTGGAATCTATGAATCTATGAAGGGGAGGGAAATCAAAAGAGCAACAAACTCCTGATGACTGATCACTTTACTCGATACGCACAAGCCTTCTCCACCAGTGACCAGACTGCTTGGACAGTGGCAAAGATGCTTTGGGAGAAGTACTTTTCAGTGTTTGGGCTGCCCACACGCATACATTCAGACCAAGGCCAAGATTTTGAAAGCAAACTACTAAGAGAGGTGTTTGCCATTGCAGGGATTTGAAAGTCCTGAACTACCCCTTACCACCTGCAGGGGGACCCGCAACCAGAGCGATTCAACAGAACACTCCTGAATATGCTCAGCACCTTAAGACATGAGGAAAAGGCTGCTTGGAGCCAGTATTTGGCTTACCTGGTATGTGCATACAATGCTACTCAGAATGATGCCATTGGGGTCAGCCCCTATCTATTGATGTTCAGGTGACAACCCCAATTGCCCATAGACTTGTGTTTGGGGTGAAGAAGGCCTATGAGCTGCACTTAACTCATGGGCAGTATGCCCAACAGCTGCAGAACCGGTTGAGGTGAGCGTACCAACTGGCAGGGGATGCAGCGGGGAGGAATGAACAGCGCCACAAGCAGAATATGATGCCTGTGTACGGGGGCAGGGACTGTTCCCAGGGGACTGGGTGCTTTTATGCAATTTTGGATTGGCTGGCAGACATAAGATTGTGGACTGGTGGAGGGCTGAGCCCTACGCTATAGTTCGACAAATAGGGAACTTTTGCCCCTTTTCTGAGGTGAGAGGGTGAGGAGTTCCACCCCGCATGGACCTGATTGAAGACTGCAACACTCAGGTCTGGATGATTTCAGAGGCGGAGCCCTGGAGAGTAGAAAAGGAGCTGCATGCCCAGCACGAGGAGAACGCATCCGGGACAGAGATGAGAGAAGAGCAGGGTTAGAAGAGCTGAGGGGAGCTGCTCAGCAGGGTGAAGCAATAGCCCAGAAATGCCCCTGAAGACTCCCATCAGTGGGGAGTGGTGGACAGTTCCAGCAGCTAGGCTGTCAATGTGCAGCACAGTGCATGGCGTGCAGACCCTGGGAGCTGCGTGAGGCGGCTCAGGTCTGCAACCTCTGCCATGTGGCCCGAGACACGGTGCACAGGCTGGTGCACAGAGTAGGACCTTTGTAGTGGCTGGGCAGCTCAGGTCCTCAACCCTGGGAATGAAGCTGGGAGCTTGGTGCGGGAGGCGCTGCATGGAGGGTACGGGAGCGGACCAAGCCTGGTGCTGCACGAGGCAGGCAAGGCCTCTGACCCAGAGCAAAAGGTGGAGTCCAGGGAGGCAGACAGTGCTTAGGCTACTGAGTCAGCATACAGGGCCAAGCCAGAGGCCCCAGAAGCCCTGCACAGAGGAGCCCTGTACCAGGGGATAGCGACCTGCCGAAGCCCACTGCAGGTGAGAGAGCAGCTCGGCACAGAGGACAAGGGCCACCCTCCAGGCCCGGAAGCAGTGAGTTGCAGGGAAAAGAGGATTGAACAGGGCAGGGGGAGTGCCCCCTGGTTAGTGAAGGGCTCCTGAAAGTGGAGGTCCCACTGGGAGGGCCTTCCTAAAGTTACCAGCTTCTTTGTAGGGCTTGGGAAAAGCCCAAGGGCATTGGGGTTTCCCCCCCGGGATTAAGTTTATCTTTGAGATTCTTGCATCATAAGTGGTGTGATGTCATGCCTTCTGTTTTGTGAACTCTCAGTTTGTAAATGAGTAGATGAGTAGAGCCCTAGGGCTGTGCTGGGTCCCCTGTTGTTATTATTTCACCCGTTGTTTACTTGTATTTCCTTGTGGCTTTTTTATTGTTCACCCAGACTTATCGAGAGTTTATCTGGTGGCTATCTATGTTTATTTTGGGGTTTATCTATTTCAGATCAGATACTTACCTGTATCTGGGGCACTGGTATAAATTTTTACGGCATTTGCCCAGAAGGTATTGTTTATGTTATTTGTTTAGATATCTTATAAAAATAATAATAATAATAAAAAAAAAAATATATATAGTAGATATGTTTGTCTCCATGTTCCTTTCCTTTGTGATAAGTTCATGCAAGTAAATGTGTATGTAGTTAAGTCCCCTGACTGGCCTGGCCTGGTTCTATAGGGAAAGTGAGCGGTCGGCAGTTCCCCACAGCACATCTGCCAGCTAACAATGCCCTTCAATTGGAGAAGGGGAGTATATACCTGAGTTACCTGGGCTACACACACCGTGCTCCTCTGTCACAGCCAGGGCAGGGATGTGCCTCGTACTGCAGGGAAGAATTGCCGAGAAATGTTGCAGCTGCCAGATATGCAGCAATTAGGGCTAGTGGGTTCCAGAAGCTCACCAGGTACCCTGGCCTGCTAGGCACTTAGTGCCAGGGAAGAAGTTTCACTCTTGTAAAAGGGCAGAGCACGCCCTGATCTTTTGCGTTATGTTATAGCCCAGGTGCTCATGGTTTGTGTGGTGGGCCAGTAGGGGGAGCTCCTGCATTGAGCCTCACACCTCACTATGCCCGTCCACCTTCTGGACTCCACGTGTCTCTCCAGGGGCGCCTAAGCCCTGGAAGACCCCCTTTTGAACCCCACTGCAGAGTCTGGGGGTAACGTGTGGTGCCACCACCCCGAGAAGGGACTGTCTGGGTCCTGTGTCTTCAGGGAAACACAGGCCTAATAGTCCTACTGGTACATGACCCAATACAGGAACGTGGGGCACTTTCCCAAGTTGGGGGCCAAAAAGGATAGTCTCCCTTAGTCCGCAGACCCAAGGGGCCTCCTGGGCATAATTATACCCACCCCTCAATAAGTCTCCTACACCAGTCACAAAGGAGAACTTTATTGCTCCCGACAGGATGAGGTAGAATAGGGTAAGAGGTAGGGCACTATCAAGGGATTACCATTGAGCAAAACAGTCTGGCTGTGGTAGCCATTTGACACACAAATGCATCACTGGGAGCTGACTAGCTCTCTAGAAACACTTACAAGTATCATTCAGAAGATGGTAGAGATCTGGCTCGGACCATTTATATGCAAATGCATCACTGTGAGCTGACTAGCTCTCTAGAAACACTTACAAGTATCATCCAGAAGATGGTAGAGATCTGGCTCTGAGATTTCCAGAGAGAGAGCATTTCAGATGGATCAGACTCTCTCCCTGTGTCCTGATGCTTGGGCCATGCTGGTAAAATGGCTTCTCTCTTCCTTCTTCTTGGACCAGGCCCTTATATCGCCTTTCTGACCTCAGCAGCCCAGTCCAATAGAAGCCAGCAGTGTTGGCAATTAGCCAACCAATTTAAAAAGCATCACTGATTACCTGGGCAGATGCGCAGGGGCTTTCCCCTCCCCCCACTCAGGTGACCAGAAGGCCCACCCCCTAGGCACCAGGCTTTTGTCACGTAGGCAGGGAGGAAAATCCCCCCTCCCTTAGGAATTTGACCCCAGTGTCCCAAGCTGACCCGGACAGGTTTCTGGAGAGAGAGAGAGACGCTGGCATTTCTGCCACAGTTTGGTTGCTGTTTTATAAGGCTAGAAGATTGGGCTGAGGCTATTGGGGAAGGATGAGGCCTCATTGGGGGCCCACTACTGTGTGGGCACGGTATTTGGGAGTGAGTAAACCCCAGTGCCAGTGTGGGCGTGATATTCAGGGGTGAGTGGAGAGCCCAGCACCAGGGGGTGCTGAGAGAGATAGAGGGCTGCAGAGAGCCCAGTGATGACCAGAGGCCAAGGTGAACTAAGGCCTTGGAGGGACACCGTGTGAATGTCATCTGCAAGGCTTGGGGCATGGTAAAGGGGTGATTTGGAGCCATGCATCTAGCTCATAAGGCTGTGTGTGTCCCAAGAGGCATCCATTTTGGAGCAGGACCCACAAGGGGTCTGGGAACCCACAGAGTTCAGTGGGGTCCATTAGGACTGTGCCCAAAAATACAAACTAGAGGGCAGCCTCCCTGTTTTAGTACAACAAGACATGGCAGGAGGGAAACAGGGTGCCCCATGGGCAGGACTGGCACGGTCAGGAGCCCTAGGGGTATCACGGCCAACCCTGGGGACCCCATGTCACCTCCGGTGACAGCATCCTTTGTTTCAGTGTTTTGGGGGTTTTCCATACCCAGCTTCTGCTTTTGCCGTTGTTCTTCTTTTGTCTTAGGCTGATCTCAGCCTTGGAGTGTTCTTGCTGCCCAACTGGAAGGATGAACGCGTTCATTTTTCTCATTGTCTTCTTTGTGCCCTAGGCCTAAAAGGGATTCTTCAGCCGTTCATTAATTAGTTTAATGGCTGGTAACTTACGTTTGGTGCCTTGTTGCTTACATAAACAGTTAAATCTTCTTCTCCTGTCTCTATGCATTCTCTGACCGTTCACCCTTTTACACACGCTCGTACATAAAGGCTATGCAGAGTTCATTCACTTACGTCAAGCAGAAGGACACAAAATGGAGTTGTCAAGTTGCTTACAGGGCAAAACTAACATGGTTATTTTACTATTATTACCCTGTATGTAGCTGGTGTTAATATTAGTTCAGTTCATGCTACATGTCCCCGCCCCTTTGACCTGTCAAACGTTAGTGATAAATGGGTCATAAACTACATTAGCCTGGTAAGAAGATATTTTGTTTCTAATTGCAGTTCTTAAAGTTTTGGATACATTGATTTTGTTCAATAACACATGGCAGAAATAAACTTTTTATTCTGATAAACAATATTATTATAGGGTGCAGCATGATATGAAGAATAGGCATCCCTGAAGGAGCCCATCCTGGGAAGATGGCATACCAATGATATGCTAACATTTGTTTGGCTTGTTTTGAAACCTCTGGGATTTTTGTTACCTAGATGCAATATAGAAACACTGTGCGCTTGTACATTATTACGAGTGGCAGTGGTAGATTGGGTTATTTGCAAATTCTGCATCAGAAGCCTGAGCAGGGTTGTCTAACTGACTTCTATGGAAAGATCAACATTTAGCAAAGTGTGTTTTTTTTTTATACTTATATTCTGAATTATGCTATTGTGAGATAATATGTGCAAAGTGGAGTTTGAATAACAGTGACATTACACATACGTTGCTGCATGGGAGGAAATGAAGCATTTTTCCCTTGCTAAATAATTTGTTTGAGTCCTACCAGACACACAAATTATCCCATCAAAATACAGTTTGGTTTTGCTATTATTGAATTCATCCCAATACTGTGGATAGTCTGTTGATCTGGAAAAACCCTGTTTATTCTAAGAGTGGCAATGTGGGATGTGTCCATTGATTATCAGTCTATTTACTACACATACGATGATTGACAATTTTGTTTTGGTTATTCAAATATTTGCCAATTAAATGAGGGGTTTAAATGTGCTTTATTTTTTTTTGAACAAATGGAAAGGTTATGAATGATCATAGTAGCATCTCTGGGGGAGGAGGGTGGTAATGCTCAAATTATTTGCATACTTAAGAGACCAGTTAGGGAGGTTACACACACCTTTGAAATTAAGGGTTTACTTAACATAGCTTTGCTTATTAGGTTGGATTTTTTGCTAAGTTAAAATATTATGACACACACATACATGAAAAATAGAAAAACGCAACAATAAATACAAATTTAAACTTGTTCTCTTGTATCGCTGTTTAACAGCCCCGGTCTTTCAGTCCATCGGTGTCATCGGCATTTTGTGGCTTTTAAATAAATTTATTACATTTAAATTTCATACACTGCTGAATAAATTGAACTGAAATACATGTACCTACTTTGTTTTTGTTTTTTTTAATTGTAATTTATATACCACTGTACTAAGACAGTTAATGAGATGCACACTAGCCCAATTCACTTGGAATCCAAAGCATGTTTCTTTTCTATCCCAGTTATAAATACATAACTGATCATTAATTTTCCATAAAATGGGTTGCCTTTTTTTATTGTGCTAACCAGTTATACATGTCATAGTTAGTGGTGTTGTCCACATCATTAAACTGATTCATGTTTTTTCCAACTTCATGGCCTGTCCATTTTGTATTTTGTTTACTTAATGAAGAGTTTCCTTACTACTTTATACAAATACTGATGTGCTAGGTTTAGTAACTTTTTTTTTTGTATAAAACAATGGGTTAATGCAGGTTTCACACACATCCTGGTATGATGGTGTTGTAAATAGTATCTAAATACAAATGGGATTCCCTTTGTAGTCTTACAAACATGTTATCAGGTTGCTTACTAAATACACACATTAGTACTTTTTTAAAGGCCATTTTGCTAAACAAGCACGCTTTACAACTTAACACTTTTATATGAATTGCTGTCTTGTTTTAAAGCTGAGAACAGCTTTCCAGTCCAACTGGATGGAAGTGCTCTGCTCTGGGACCCACAGACAGATTTCATTTTGAGAGACTTTTACCAATCAAGTTAATCACATCTGTATGATATTCATACACATTTACACTTTTTCCAACTTACAATAAATGAATCCATTAAATAAACCAAACCCCACAACAGGAGAAATGACACAAAACAGACAGACAAAACTATTTTGCTGGGATGATAACACCATGGCTTAGGTGAAGAAAACACTGTTGATGCCCCGTAGTTCCTAGTCACCTTTGACAGTAGATCAGATTTGACACTATCGCTTCTGCAAAAGAGAGAGGAAAGAAAAACCAACCAAACACACCACCCTGCCAAGGAAAACTCCTTGCAGTAAAATATTATTCATATTTACACATTTACAGTGCTGACCTGTACCAAGTTTTTATAACCTCCCCCCACCCCGCCCCCACTTTTTTTTTGGTCTTAACACATTGTTAATAGTTTCCTTTCAAAAAGATTTACACTACTTCTGAAGAGGGAGGCAAGGTTAAAAAACACAACATTTCTCACCCCCTTGACCAACGAGATTGCAGATACTTATTTCCTGCCTGGCAATACACACACACACACACACACACACACACACAGAGCAAATGTACAGCACTGCTCCTCCGCGTCGGAGCAGCGACAGACGTTGCTACGCTTCACCCAAACAGCGTGCCTGCCGGCACTCTGAGATCAGGGCCTAACTTCTTTTTTTTTTTTTTTTGGAAAGCAGCTGTATCTTTTCCCTGCTTTAAAGCAGTTATTTTTAAAACTACGTTCTTACTCTTTCCTCCTACCTGCTCTAGCATTTGAACTCTGTTAACCTCTTATTTTTTCCTACCTTTCTTTCTAAACACTTTCCACATCTCTTTCTATAACAGCTGCCTTCCAGCCCATTTCTCTACTTTCCTCTCTCCTTTTTCTTTGGCCTTTACTAAAGGTTTTTCTGTCGGGTATGCTCCCCCTAGCCTTTTCCCAATTAAGGGTAACCCACAAGGTGGTGGAAGCTAGGGTTTCAAGGTGCCCTATACCCGCCCCTTCCCATTCCCCAGGGTGATTATTCTGCGGCACTTTGCAGAGACTACCCTGCTACAGGCAGCTCCACCACACTAACCACAGCCAGGAGGGTGGCCGTTTTCGGTCATACCTGGGACCAAACTTTCTACTTTCAAGCTATGGTCTTCTTTCATTCTCGTGGGCACAGGTTTCCACCTTTGGGCAACCTGTCTGCTTCTTGGCCAGTTGAGATTGCAAGCTCCGGGCTCTGGCAGCTCTAGCAGCGGTCTTTTCTCTGTGCCCCTTCTCTGGACTGTCAGATCACTTGGTCTTCTAGGGCCTTGCAGACCCCTCTCCGATTGCCCTCTCTTTCGGCTCACCTCAGAGCCTTTGGGCTCACTCAGTCTTATTTTCTCCCGATTTAACAACTTCTGAACTCCACGTCTCTGACTCTGCCTCACACGCCTTTTAGACCGAGTCCCTGGCTTTCCATGCTTTTACTACCTCTGGCTGGGCTCAGGTCTTTAGCACCCATGCTCAATTCCTCTCTGCGCTCTGCGAGTCTCTTTTCAAACACGCTCAGAGATCTTCCACTTTTCAGCAGGTCTCTGGGTCTAGCAGTTCTCTTTCAGCTGTGATGGAAATACTTTCTCCAGCAGATCTCTCTTTCTAGCAGCTCTCTGGAATACTAGCATTTCCTTTTAGGTCCTACCTAACTTCCAGCTTTCCATCCCTTTAACATAGAATCATAGAATCCTATAAGTCGAGTCAGAAGGGACCTTGTAGATCTTCAGGTCCGACCCCCTGCCTGGGCAGGAGGAAAACTGGGCTCAAATGACCCCAGCCAGGTAGGCATC
>NW_005843734.1:1687-7600 GCF_000455745.1 Alligator sinensis | reverse complement strand
ATGCTGTTAGGTTTTCCCCTGGCCACGTCATTCGTTCCCACATGGATGACAACCATGGGGTACTGGCCTGCAGGTCGGATGTAGGCTGGGATCCTCTCTGTGATGTCCCGAACCTGAGCCCCAGGCATGACGCAGACCTCCCGCGTCATGGGGTCAGGCCGGCAGATGGGACCTTCCAGCCCTCGTAGGATGGAGTCTCCGATGATGAGGACCCGGCGTTTCTTCCTGCTGGTGTTTGGTCTCCGCCCATTCCTTGTTGTGTGGGGAGTGGCATCGTCCCCGCTGGAGGCCTTTGCACTGTCTTCCTCCGTCACAGCTGCCAGGGCCTCAAACCTGTTCCCCAGGTGTACCTGGGGAGTTTCCACCACTCGAGGCTGAGCAGCTCTGGATCTGGACACCTTCTGCCACTCCTGCGTTGGACGCGTCTCCTGTGGGGGCTGTACAGTGGGTGACCGGGCCTGCAGAGAACAGAAATAGGCATCAATTTCATACTCTGCGTTCTGGATCCCCCTCAGCCCACTCATGCCTGCCTGGAGCTCCCTCACCTGCTCCTCCAGGGCCCTAAGCCAGGCACAGGAGGGACCGGCAAGGGGACCACCAGGCCCCCCCACAAGACCCCACCAAGCCCCCCTCACAGACAGGGGGGCAAGGGGCTGCCGACCCCGCCAAGAGCTCTGTCTGGGTGGAGGCTACAGAAGAGCCCATGGCAGGCAGCAGCACCAGGGTGAGGCCCCTGGCAGCGGCGCTCTGCGTCCGCACCGTGTCTGCAGAGCTGTGTCTACTCTCACGTGCTGGAGGTGCCCTTCTGGGCGGCTACCTGGTGCCCGCCTGACACGAATGCTGGCTCAAGGGTGCGCCTGTTTGCACGCACTGTTCGTGCGTGCTGCCCGCGCGCGGCTCCCTGTTGGGCGAGCGAAGAGGGCTCCGAAGGGCTTCCCCTTCGGATCCGCCTCAGCTGCGTTCTACCCTCTGCCCCACTTACCTTAGGGGGAATCAGCTGTTGCTGCCCCCTCTGCTGTCTCCTCAGCTACTGCTGCCACCATTTGCCACTTGCTGCTGCTGCCTCCGCCGCCGAGGTAAGGGGGCACACGTGCGTGTGTGGCACACGTGCGCCCTGCTCCCTCAGCTCTAGATCCCCAACTGCCAACAGATCTTAACTGTAATCTTTTCTGGGCTACAAGCTTTACAATCCATTCTCATTAGTGGCCCCTTCTTGCTTTGCTCTCTGCAAACCAATCCACCCAGTAAATCAGATTTTTCTCTCTTTTTTTTTTTTTTAAAAGATGCACATCCTGTGCTGGCCTTGCCTTCTACAAGGTGAGGAGAGAGGAGCCCTGGAGATAACCATCCTCAGGACCCTACATGAGTCTCAATGGTGTGTGGATTGGTGCACAGCGCTCATGCTCTGGGAGCCGCTCGAGGTGGTTTGAGCCTGCGAACCACGCAAGCGGCTGGGCGGGCTGTGTGGGGCTCGGCACACAGAGAACCAGGCCTGGGAGCAGCTTGAGGCCGAGTAACTGGAGCCCTGCAGTGTGGCTCTGCAATAAACTCAAAGAGTCCCAGTGTCCAGAGCAGGGCCTGGGATAGGGAAGGACCCCTAGTGTGAGGCCAGGGAACTGGAGCCAGTAAGGGCTTGGGTCCCATGGGAGCACCCTGGGTGCCCAGTGCGGGGCACCAGGCCATTGAGTGGAGATGGAGAGAGGCCCCTGTGGGACTGGGCACCAGGGAACAAGCCTTGGCTGCTTCAGAGAAGGAGTGGGAGATGCTGGGGGAGCTGGTGCCGCAGAAGAGGTGGGCTTGGGAGAGGAAGGTACACAGCCTCCACCCCCTTGCATTGTGGGAGGGTCATATCCACATCCAGGGGCCCTAAAGGAGAGGGGCTCCAGAGATCACCCTGTGGGGTGCTGCGTGCACCCCATATTCTGTCATTAATGTTGCTTCATATGGTAGAGGTTAACATAGTTATGGGTACTCCTTAATGGGGGGTTATATGGGTTCATGACCTATCTATGTTCACTGCGCATCCTCGGAATAGTGCATTGCTACCTCAACTTACCTGGGTTTCTCCAAGTCCATGTTATATGTGTTATTGTGTGGATGCCTTGACTTACCTGTTCCAGAGTGCTGATGTTCATTCTGTGCAGGGGGCTTCATTATTGCCTAAGCTGTGAGTCGCCCAGGTGGTTTTGCAGGCCCGCAAAGTTGTGCAATGTGCTGACTGCAGGTGACTCTATATGGTGCCACATACTAACTCTACTGGAACTATTTAATGTCTCTTATTCATATTTTATTTTTGCGTAGCAATAAATTTGCATATAGTTAAGCACTTTGTCTCAGCCTGGCTCTATAGAGAAGAGAGGGGACTGCTCCAAGGTGGCAGGCCCCTCTCACAGCACTCTTGCCTGACCACCCCATCCCTTCCACTTGGGGACAGGGCACATGCCCGGATGTACCTGGGCTACACATCTATTTCAGTTCTTCACCTGAATGCTGCCTTCATTTATCTCACTGCATTACCAAAGCATAGGAAGAGAAATGCTGTATTCCCCAAGGCAGCCTCTGGTTTGGTCTGCTTCACGTCATGGTGCAAAGCTTTAGACCCCCCCGGCCTGTAATGAATTCATGGCATAACAGCAACATCCTGAGGGTATGTGGGAAGGAATGAATGCACAACCACCTGCAAGTTGTCTTGCAGCACTAGTCAGGCAAAGGAAAGCCTGCCTTCATGGCCCTGTGCGTGGGGGTGCTCTCTGGAGGGATGGGTTGGAGGCCAAAACAGATTGAAGGTGGGACCAGGGATAAAACCTGATTAGGGCAAAACCTGTACCCGACTGAAAGGATGTCCGCTCAAGCGAGTGGCCCCCAATGAACCTGCACCCCAGACTGGACTTTCTCCATGTGGTCACAAATAGACACGATGCTTTGGGAGGCAGCTCTGACAGGGGGAAATGTCAGGACCTTGGCAGGCCATTTTTATTTGAGACCAGAAAGGAGCAGAGTCCCACTCTCCCCTGCTCGCAGCAGATCACAACGGCTCGTGGACGCCCAGCAGACATTGAGATCTGCCCTGCAAGCTGAGCACCTGGTGCTGCCTCGCAGAGGCCTCTCTCCCCAAACGCACCGTGCTCCTCTGTCACAGCCAGGACAGGGGAGGGGGCAGGTGAGCTGTATGGATCAAGGGGGAAGGAGAGGGGCAGAGGAGGAATTACCAGGATTTTGGGGGTGACCATGGGCCTGATGACTAACTTAAGGCAAGAAATAATTCCCTGTAGAGACTAGGTGAATCATTCACAGCCCCTACACCACTGTAATATGGGTGTTGCAGAGAGATCCCCACTACCCCAGAGGATGTTTTCTCTGCACAGATCATTGCCCCTCTGCTCCCTTTCTCCAGATGGGATCTCACCCTGAAGCCAGTGCAACCTACAGGAACCCAATATTTGGAAAACAAAGACCCTACAGGAACCTGCTAACCCACTATTGTTCCCCACCAGACAACGAAAACACCTGGATCTGCACGTAGGCATCTAAGCAGGGCTGGCCTTGCCTGGACATGTCCTTCCCATTGGAGTCACAGGTAGCCCACCCCTATGAAAGGGATGGTAGAGTGTGACCTCCTTGGGATGCCCTCTCCATCTGGACCAGCACTGAGCCAGGCCCCCTACCCACCCAGAGGCCCTGCCGGTGACCCGCTCTGAACAGCACCTTGCTGGAGATGACCCTGACTGGCCATTGAGGATCAACTCTCAGATTGGGATAGCTAGTTATCACCCACCTTCTTCCCACAAGCAAGGGACCACCCACCCCTCACTTCTGCCCCACTGCCCCTTTATCCCAGCTCCACAGCCTGCTCTGTTGATACCCGCCCTGGCTTTTCTGCTTGCTTCCACCCCAGCACCAGGTGACCCCGAGTAACAATGGAGCAGTGAGTGACCCTAAGTAACCCTGGGGCACCATGACCCTAAGCAGGTGGGGTGCAGCATTGCCCTGCTCTGTGCAGCTTTGCTCAAGAGCCAGCGTGACACGCCTGGTTTGTGTCCCAAGGTGTGCAGATGCCGCAGAAAGAAGGATGTTTGTGCCGAGTCACTGAGGAGGGCTGCCTGAAGCTGGCGTGGTCTGTGGCTGCGTGTAGCGATAACACGGCTCTGCGGGTATCTTGTAAAAGCCAGGCCAAAGGCAAACCATGGGGAGGGGGGTTGAACACACCCATGGGAGGCAGATCTCACAACCCAGCAGACCTCTGAAGCTTTTAAACAAAACTGAAGGTCAGATTGAGATCACCCAGACGTGCCAATCCCAGCCCCCAGCTGTATTCAGAAGATGCCCCGTGCACACGGCAGAGACGAGCTTCTTCCACCGCCCCCTTTGCCCTGTCTCATGCCCAGCGTCCCTGCAGGGCACCTGAGAACAATGGGACTTTCATAGAAACACAGGCAATGAGGGTTGAAGGGAGCTCAGGGGGTCTCAGCCAGTCCAACCCCCTGCACCAAGCAGGACCAGCCCCAGCTACATCATCCCAGACAAGGCTTTGTCTACACAAACTTTAAAAATCTTCAGGCTAGACATCAGGAGGCATTACTTTACTGTCAGGGCAGCTAGGAGCCGGAACCAACTTCCAAGGGAAGTGGTGCTCGCCCCTACCCTGGGGGTCTTCAAAAGGAGGCTAGACAGCCCCGTAGCTCTGGTTGTTTGACCCCAGCATCCTTTCCTGCCCATGGCAGGGCGTCGGACTAGATGATCAGCTTAGGACCCTTTGGACCCGACCAACTATTGAACCTTCCTTTATGTCTCGTGTACCTGAGTGAGGGGGAAGGTCTTTGTGTGAAGGATCTAGGCTCCAATGTCACATCTTGCCTGGGCACAACCAGGAGCAGGAGGCCTCAGAATGGACTTGTGGAGTGAAAGTATGGTGTCCTCTGAGCCAGTGCGATCTCTAGAGCAGGCTCCAGGCAGAGCCACGGGACCCGGGCGGGAGGACACCGGCATTGCCAAAGCTTGTGCTGCTGCAGATCTGCAGAGAAATGGGGCACCTGAGTTCCCAGTGCTGCTACGTGCCAGCTGTCCTGGGCAAGAGGCCAGCAGCTAAGGAGCAGTTGGCAGGAGGAAGCTTTCATCGGGGCCCGATGATTTCCTGGGGTTCCAGCCTCTTCCTCTGAAAACCTAGGACTTCAATGAATTGGGTCCTCGGCGCTTTCTGTAGCATGTAATTGAGTCGTGCTAGGGTTTTGAGCAAACCCCGCCCAGGATGGACGTAGCATACTGAAACTGAAATGCCAGTTTGGCAGGAACTTTTGTCTTAAAATCTATATACGGTAAAAATATAAGCTTGGAATATAATTGGCCCTGTTGATGGAAAAGCTGCAAAAGTGAAAGTATAAAAGGAGAAAGTTTCAATGTGCCAGTGTGTGAGGATACTGTGGGGAGACAGAAGCAGCTGCTGTGTTTTTTGCCTCTGGAAACTGGGTCAAAAAACACCACGGAAGGTCAAGCCCCCAGCAAGGGGCTCAGCTGACCAAAGACCAGTGCTGTGCAGCTCTTATCTCACCTGTTAGGTTGGATACATATATATATTCTTAGAGGAAGTCTGTACACAGTCTGGGGGTTACAAATAAAGCTTGCTTGGCACCAAATTAGAGGAGTTGCTGTGTGGGACCCCGAGGTGACGCGATAACAAAGTGGAGGAAGTCACACTTTCCAGTGTCAAGGATGCGCAGTGTCATTCTCTGCTGTCTCTGCATTGGGATCCCAGCCGGGACGCAGGGACGCTGCCAGGGCTGTGCCTGCACCAGTGGTGTTGGGGCCAAATGAAGCAAGGATCATGGTCCAGGCCCTCTTCATGTCCCAAACAGGAGCACCTGGCCCATGACTGGTGGGAGATGCCTGCCCAGAGCAGCACGTCAGTGGGTCCTTCCC
>NW_005843734.1:0-1656 GCF_000455745.1 Alligator sinensis | reverse complement strand
CCCTGGTCTGGGGTGCTCTCCTGCAGGACATGGGCCGACCGGCCCCAGATGGGATCCAGGGGACCTGGGGTTTCTGGCTTGAGTGAAGAGGTCTCCTCTGCCCTTCAGAGGAAGGTTCAGGGCTTCGTAGCAGGCCGGGAGCAGGAGGAGTGACTTGCACGGGAGGAGGAGCTCGTGACTGATTATATCTTGTCAGGAAACTCATGAAAAGAAGCTCCAGGGATCTCAGGGGAACAGTGCCCGCCCAGTGCCAGTTGGCAAGACACAACCTAATTTTTTTCTCATTTTCTCAAAACTGCACTTGCGGTGTCCTCTGGGAGCAGCCGTTCAGGGCAGAGTTGTTCTGCATCCACCAAGAAGTCAAGAGACCTGTGTGCAGTGCCTCCGGCTCTCTCCTCCACACCATGAAAGCACCCGTCATCCTCTACGTCCTCTTGGCTTTCCTAGACCAAGGTGAGTCTCCTGGCACCGAGGCTGCATGACAGGGGAGAGGACTAGCCCAGGGATGGCTCCAAAAGTTCGCCGGGAGGGGAGTGCAGGTGCCGAGACAGGGATGTGACCAGGAACATGAGCAGGAGGAGAAGGGAGCTGGACTTTCCCACTGAAAGGTTATATCTGCAAGGGGTGTGTGTCCATGCATGAGGTGACCCTGGAGGCACGTCCCACCTGCCAGCTGTACAGCACGATTTCCACCCAGGTGACGGGGCTTGGGGGGCTGAATTTGACCCCGCCTCCAGCCGAGGGGCAGGTGGCAGCGCAGCGTGGTGAGCAGGGCCATGGAGCCACAGGGGTTAATGCATCCCTTGCCCCTGCTGCCAAAGTGCGACCCTATAACCTGGATTTCAGCGGGGGGTCCTGCCCCTGCTCCCCTCACCCCCCAAATCCCAGCCGCTCTGGGAGCCCTGCAGGCCTGATGGCACAGCTCAGCTCAGCACCAAGGGGAGCCCCGAGACTGGGACTGGGCAGTAGGTGCGGGAGTGATCTGGTGCCCGGGCAAGGAGGGACCAGGCAACGTGAGGCAATGCCCACAGCATCTCGTTCTCCTGTTCTCCCTTCTTCATGCCCTCTTCCCTGGAAACGGCCCCTCGCCCCAGCTTCCCTCGCCCCAGCTGTTGCACCCGTCCCCCATGCCCGATCGCCACCCTGACTCCAGCCCCCATCCAGCTCCTGCCCCTCCAGCCCCTTCTCAGCCCCTTCACTCAGGACGGTCTGGGATGTGCCACGTACTGCAGGACGGGTCCTGATGGCTGCAAGCCTCATCCTGTACAGCAGGGCTTTGGACCAAAGGTGTGCGTCGTGGCCAAGCCTCTCAGCCCCAGACCACATCCCTTCTGGGCAAGTCCAGTCACATCCCTTGGACACTGCCTGATCCCTCATGCTCAGATCCTGTGGGGATGGGCACTGCGGGACACGTGTGCTAGGCAGGTGGACAGGGAGGGAATCAGCTGTTTTTCAAACCTCTTTGTGACTGTTTGAGCCTCATGGATACCTTCTTGGACCCAGCTCCAAATCTATTTTCCTGGTTTGAGAGCCATTCCCCCCCAAAAAAAGTGTTCCAGGGAAGACAAGACCACAGAGCTGGGCTCTTTGTGAGTTCAGATCAATGACAGGAATAAGCAAAAACCAAAAACAATGTGAGAAATGTAGGAAGCAACT
>NW_005843733.1:56109-56914 GCF_000455745.1 Alligator sinensis | reverse complement strand
TAGGTAGAGGCCTTTTTCCTTTCCCGAAGGGTATAGTGGTGTAATTGGGATATATTTTCTTCGCTCTGTGGTGGCAAATCCTCTTCACCAGTAGGCACTTGGCTTACTATTGGTCTTGAGCTCTCCTGTTGGCAGGCGCTAGGCTCACTACCAGTCTGTGGAGGCTGATTACAAGGTTGCTATGGAGGAGACTCTAAGTCTAACGGGGCTGATGTTAGTGTGTGAAGCATGGATCCACGGTTGGAGTCCTTGACACTTTATTGCAGTGTTGGTTGTCAGGAGTCCCTGGAATGGGCCTTTCCAGCGGGGTTCCAGCGATGACTTCCATTGATAGACTTTTACATGGACCCAGTCACCAGGCAGGATGGACTGGCAAGGCTCATCTGGTTCCTTGGGGAGAGCTGCTTGTACCTGTGAAAGAAAAGCCTTGACAAACTTCATTAATGCCGTGCAGTAGTTTAGAATAGTATCATCAAGTAAATGTATATTGCAAAAGTGAGAGGCAACAAGTGGTGGGGCAGGGAGCCTCATGGGTCATTACATCAGGATTTATGTGGGCTGAGTCCAGTCTTTTGGTCACCAGTAGATCTCATATTCATAAGGGCTATGGGAAGTGCATCTGGCCATTTCAGGTGAGTCTCAGCACACATTTTGGCCAGTTTATTTTTTAAAATGCCATTTTGGCCTAGATGCTTATCTAACCTCTTCTTGAAGACCCCCAGGCTAGGGGAGAGCACCACCTCCCTTGGGAGCCCGTTCCAGACCTTGGCCACTTGAACTGTGAAGAAGTTCTTCCTTATGTCCA
>NW_005843733.1:45715-53332 GCF_000455745.1 Alligator sinensis | reverse complement strand
GGATAAAGGAATACCAAACCTTGGAATAAAGTCTCTGAGTAACTTTTTTGCTCACAGTGATGGTATCAGCTTTTGCACATGGGTAGGCTTCTACCCATCCAGAGAACATACATACAATAACAAGAACATATTCATAAGAACAACATTTCTGCATTTGAATAAAATCTATTTGTAAATTTACAAACGGCCCCCAAGGTGGAGGATGTGCTGCCTTTTCTTGTTTTTACAGGTTTTCCCACATTATGGGCTTGACAAATAGGGCAGGTATAACAGTATTGTTGAGCCACAGATGAAAAAGTTGGAGCAAACCAATTCAGCTTAACAGCTTCTATCATCCCCACTTTCCTCACGTGTGCTATGCCGTGGTGTATGCGAGCAAGATAGGGAAGAAGGACCGTTGGGGCAACCAAGCGGCCGTCCGGGGAGCGCCACAAACGGTCAGGGTATAACAAACACCCAGCCAGTCTCCATGGATATTTTTCTGGTTCTGGAGCCTGATCTTGGAGGTTGGCAACGTCATGAAGACTTGCCAATGGAGACTGGTTAGTTGAGACAGACAAAAACACAGGTGTAGCCTGAGGAGTGGAAATAGCCACAGCTTTGGCAGTGGAGTCTGCCAGAGCATTTTTACATGTAACATTATTATAAGGTTTCTGGTGAGCTTGGCATTGAATAATAGCAACAGCAGAAGGTAACTGTAATGCCTTTAACAAGGCATTTACATATGGACCATTACTAATTTTGGCACCTCCTGATGTGAGGAAGCCTCTTTGCTTTTAAAGTTGACCATAACTGTGTACCATGCCAAAGGCATAGCGAGAATCAGTGTAAATATTAACAGAAGTACCAGAGGCTAGGCTGTGAGCCCTGGTACGGGCCACAAGCTCAGCAACTTGAGCTGAATACACATTGGGCAAGTGATGGCTTTCTATAACATCATATTGGGAACATACTGCATATCCTGCAGCAAGAGAACTTTTTGAGTTTCTTTGACATGATCCATCAACATAAAATACTAGATTTGGCAGTAGCCAGCCATGCCTAGGAAAGTATGCATTTGGGACACAGTAGTTGGTCTAGGGATTTTAAGAATACCTTCTATCCTGGAAGAAGAAAGCGGTCGTTCTCCAGAGGAAATATCATGACCCAAATAGTGGACACGAGGGAGACAAAGTTGTAGCTTTTCTTTAGATGCCTTATGGCCTTTTAGGGCAAGAGAGGAGAGAGAGTCAAATAATCAGCTTTACAGACTTTAAGGGAGGTAGATGCTAAGAGCAGATCATCAACATACTGCACAAGCACAGAATTTTCTTTAAATATTGTGTCATCTAAATCCTTCTTCAGAGTTTGAGGAAAAAGAGAAGGGGATTCAGTATAGCCTTGGGGCAATCAAGTTCAGGTATGCTGAAATCCCTGATAGGTAAATGCAAAGAGAAGCTGGCTATCAGGGTGTATAGGGATAGAAAAAAAATGCAGAACACAAGTCAACAACAGTAAAATAACAGGCATTAGGAAGAATACAGGACAAGATAGTGGCTGGATTTGGTACAACAGGAAAAGTAGGTAAAACTGCAGAATTTACTGCACGGAGGTCTTGTACAAAACGATAGGTATTCTTCCCAGGTTTCTTTATAGGAAGAATAGCTGTATTACAAGGGCTTTTAGTCGGGACAATGATACCTTACTTCAAAAGAGCTGTTATAACAGGATGTATCCCTTCTTCAGCTTCTGGGCGTAAAAGCTATTGAGCAACTTTAGGTAATGGCTTAGCTGGGTTTAATCTAATTTTTACAGACTGGGCAGTATGTATTTGCCCTACTTCATTAGCATGTTGGGACCAGAGAAACGGAGGGACAGCCTTTATGATTTCCTCTTGTAACACAGAAAGATTAGGGGACTCAGGCTTAGGAAGTGAGGTAGCTAGGGTAGCAAGTACAGCCATTTCATTAACACCGGGAACATCCAAATAAACACCATTAGGAGAACAATAAATAGTACAGCCGAGTTTACAAAGCAAATCTCTGCCTAACAAATTAACAGGAGAACAAGGACTGAGGAGAAAAGCATGTTGATCAGAAACAGGGCTAAGAGAAACATGTAAGGCTTGGGAAACAGGATAAGGAACTATCTGATTAGAAATTCCTACAGCGTTTGCAACAGCAGAGGAGAGGGGGGCTGTAAAAAATTCTTCAGCTCGGAGAGTAGAGCGACTGGTGCAGGTATCTACTAAATGTTTTGTAAGAGTACTGCTTATTAAACAGGAAACAAAGGGATGCTCTTGATTAAGTGAGAGAAGTGGGGCTGTGATGATGTTATCATTTCTCAGGCTGTCCTAAGAGGAGGCTTCTTGATTCGGGACAGAAAATTGAGTGAGAGGAGGTGGTGGCTGGTTAAATGTCATCCCCGGCTGGCCAGGACGGTGAGGGCATTGAGCCTTCCAGTGTCCTGGTTGGCCACAATAATAACAACTGTCATTATTTTGGGACTGAAATTCTCCTCGTCCCATCCCACGACCACGTCCCCTGGCACTAAATTGTCCTTGATAGAAACCTCGGCTTCTACCTCTGCCTAAAGTCTGTATTTGTAAAGACATTAACTTAGTTTCCGTGGATTCCTTTTTCTTTTCTTGGCAGGCTGTACAGTGATTAGCAATGGTGACTAATTGTGTAAGCATCTTAGTTTGCCAACCTACAGCAATTATATGCAGCTCTTCCTGGACTTCAGAAAGAAGTCCTTGGACAAAAGCGGCGGCAACTGCTTCTGGGGCAGTTTCAGCTGCATCTTCAATGCCAGAATGTCTTTCAAATATGAGTTTCAAGTGATCCATGTAGTCTGCTGGGGATTCTCCTTTGTTTTGCTTACAGTTATTTATTTTGGCCCAGTCAGTTTTCCTGGGGCAGATTTTAAGCACGGGCTCAAGAAGGCGTTCTCGGGCACTTACTAAGCGACCTCCCATTCTGGGGTCTTGAGGAGGCCAATTAGCCTGTGTGATGAGGCGGTTACGGACCTTGGAGGGCAGAACACTTCTCATTAATTGGTTTAAATCTGCCCATGTTGGCTCATAACAATTGATTACAGTTTCCAATTCCTCTCAAACTTCTGGGGTTCTTCCCTGATATTGGGGAATTGCTTAACAAGGTTTAGGAGATCTCCTGGGGTCCAGGGGCATGGACTGTGACTGCAGTTTTCCCATTTGGACCCTGTCCTGGGAGTTGGCGTAAAGGCATAAGACGAGTTTTTTTTTCATTTTTAAAGGTGGAACTGGACCATATTGGGTGCCTGACCTTAAATAAGAGGAGGTCGAGGCTTCAGGAGACAGATGCCATGTCTCCATCACAGTTCCTACTTACATAGTGGGTCTGACAATTCTGGCAGCAAAAGGGTCGGATAGGGTCAGCCTCAAGCAGTGAACAGGAAGACACACAGGCAGTCTCTCACTGAAAAGCCCCAGTAGAGATTTCAAAAGGTCTCTTACCTTAGTTTGGTGCCGGGGCATCAGTGAGGAGACGGTCTGTATCTCAACCGATCACTCCGGGCATCTCTATCCGAGTCACGGCACCAAATTATGGGAGAAATTAAACTTCGCGTTGTGGTTGTATTAGAATTGGCAGAGCCATCCAGGTTTATTTAAAGCTATACAAGTGAGCACAGGGAGAGCTCTCAAAGGAACCCTGACCGCTATACGTTTACAAGTGTATTTATACTTTAGACAGCAAGAAAAGATGCACGGTTCAGACAAAGCAACCGTGAGAGAAACAGAAAGATGTTGATCATTCGTTTGTCACACGTAAGCAGTTACTTATTCAGGAAAAAAAACATTATGTTTTGGCAACTGTTATCAGCTTCAAGTTCAAAGGAGAGGAGGAGCTTAAAATCTGCACACAAAGCTTAATATATCAAGACAAAACAAGGCATGAAGGTTTTTTCTTATCTTAGAACATTGTGAAACACATAGCATCAGCATCAGCATCTTTTTCTCTTCTCTTTCTCTCTCTTTGTCTCTCCTCTTAGTCAAGTAAGAGGCCTGGTTAAACTTATTTCCACAGGACCCAGAAAGCCAATGACAAATAAAAATCTGCCTGGTACTGGTGACAGTAACATCACAAGTAAGTTCAACATATCACCCCCAAGAGACAAGGCAATGAAGGTGTAAGAGCCAATGGTAGCAAATCCTAGCAAAACTAACCAAATCTCCTCTCATTGTGTAAAAAGCCCCAGATGAGGAGGGTTCACTAGCTGTTGCCAGCCTCTGAGGATGCCTGCATGAAGAGGCAGTAGTGCGAGGACATTTCCACAGCACCCGTGAGATGGGAGCTTTGCTCCTTAGCTGCAGAGCTGCTCCCTTGTTTTGTCCAGGAAAGGAACTCGAGCGGGTTCTCTGGTGCACAGGACAAAGCATGCTTCAAAGCACAGGATTATCTCCATGTAGCTAGAAAACCTTGCAGCCTATGGTCCCTGGACTCTTACCCTTGAGGAAAAGATGTATGGGGCATCAGTGAGGAGACGGTCTGTATCTCAACCGATCACTCCGGGCATCTCTATCCGAGTCACGGCACCAAATTATGGGAGAAATTAAACTTCGCGTTGTGGTTGTATTAGAATTGGCAGAGCCATCCAGGTTTATTTAAAGCTATACAAGTGAGCACAGGGAGAGCTCTCAAAGGAACCCTGACCGCTATACGTTTACAAGTGTATTTATACTTTAGACAGCAAGAAAAGATGCACGGTTCAGACAAAGCAACCGTGAGAGAAACAGAAAGATGTTGATCATTCGTTTGTCACACGTAAGCAGTTACTTATTCAGGAAAAAAAACATTATGTTTTGGCAACTGTTATCAGCTTCAAGTTCAAAGGAGAGGAGGAGCTTAAAATCTGCACACAAAGCTTAATATATCAAGACAAAACAAGGCATGAAGGTTTTTTCTTATCTTAGAACATTGTGAAACACATAGCATCAGCATCAGCATCTTTTTCTCTTCTCTTTCTCTCTCTTTGTCTCTCCTCTTAGTCAAGTAAGAGGCCTGGTTAAACTTATTTCCACAGGACCCAGAAAGCCAATGACAAATAAAAATCTGCCTGGTACTGGTGACAGTAACATCACAAGTAAGTTCAACATATCACCCCCAAGAGACAAGGCAATGAAGGTGTAAGAGCCAATGGTAGCAAATCCTAGCAAAACTAACCAAATCTCCTCTCATTGTGTAAAAAGCCCCAGATGAGGAGGGTTCACTAGCTGTTGCCAGCCTCTGAGGATGCCTGCATGAAGAGGCAGTAGTGCGAGGACATTTCCACAGCACCCGTGAGATGGGAGCTTTGCTCCTTAGCTGCAGAGCTGCTCCCTTGTTTTGTCCAGGAAAGGAACTCGAGCGGGTTCTCTGGTGCACAGGACAAAGCATGCTTCAAAGCACAGGATTATCTCCATGTAGCTAGAAAACCTTGCAGCCTATGGTCCCTGGACTCTTACCCTTGAGGAAAAGATGTATGGATGCTGATGTCCAAGTTCAGGTGCTCTAAATAAGCAGTTCTTAAGGGACTTACACACCCTATGTTTGTGCCAAAGCTTTCCTCCCCCTTATTTAGAGTCTGGGTATCCTGATTTAAATGAAACTAGAACAAGACTTGAGGGAGAAAATAGGACTGGGACACAGCAGTACTTCATCCTGGTGGATTATCCCTATATCTTATGTTGCTCCAGTGCACTACAGTCTCTAGGTGATCTGGGGAGGCAGGAGATAGAAACGAGCCCCAAACAGCCAAAGGCCCGTAAAGAGGAAAAGCATCCATTGCATTTTTCCCCTCAAGAGTCTCCTTGCTCATTCCAGCCCAAGGTTGAAAGTCCTCCTAACCCCGCAAAAGCAAAATGCATTAACAGAGAGCTGCAGGGAACTCAACTACAGTCCACAAGGCCCATAAGTGCTGAGAAAGGAGGAGCTTTCCAGAAGAAGCTAAACATGTGTAAGCAGGTTGGATTTTCCTGAAGGTCTAGTCCTGGCCTATCCTCAAATGACGCTGAACATAAAGTAGTCATATACAGCGGGACTACAATGTTTTGAGCTCTCTCCTAGCTTCTCCATCTTCTCAAAGATGGTTTAAGAGAAGCAACGACCTCAAAGGGACTGGACGGGGACTCTGAGTCCTGCTACTTACAGGTCACGCCGAGACCGGCTGAGGAGAAGAACAAGAAAGGAACCCAAGTTTCCTTTAGCTAACGGCTAACACTCACCCATGGGGTCGGATCCTCTTTTCACATCCAGACTGTCCCAGTGATGTTGCGTTGTCAGAGTCATTCAAACTGATGGGTTCAATTTTACATCTTCTCCAGCTTGTTTCTAAGGAGATGCCACCTCTCCTGACAGGAAAGTACCCAAGCCCCTTCCTTCACCTGAGATGATACATGCTGTCCCCTATCAGAGGTAGGGGCAGGAAATGCAATGAAGACATAAGACGAATGTTTCCCACAAGAAAAAAGGAGATCCTTAGATGCTAAAGTGTCTGTGGACAGACGGCGAAGACACACGCAGGCGAGAAGTTCATAGAATCATAGAAATAGGGTCAGAAGGGACCTTGTAGATCTTCAGGTCCGACCCCCTGCCTGGGCAGGAAGAAAACTGGGCTCAAATGATCTCAGCCATGTAGTCATCAAGCCGCTTCTTAAAGACCCCCAGGGTAGGAGCCAGCACCACTTCCCTTGGAAGTTGGTTCCAGCTCCTAGCCGCCCTAACTGTGAAGTAGTTCCTACGGATGTTTAATCTAAACCTACTCTCCAACAACTTGTGGCCGTTATTCCTTGTTATCTTGGGGGGCGCTAGGGGAAACAAGGTCTCCCCCAAGCCCTTCTGGTCCCCCCTAGTGAGTTTGTAGACAGTCACCAGGCCCCCCTCAGCCTTCTCTTGTGAAGACTGAACAGGTTCAGGTCCCGTCGCCTCTCACTGTAGGGGCTGCCCTGCTGTCCCCAGATCATGCGGGTGGCCCTCCTCTAGACCCTGTCAATGTTGTCCACATCCCTCATGAAGTGGGGTGCCCAGAACTGGACACAGTGCTCCAGCTGTGGCCTGACCAGTGTTGCATAGAGGGGGAGGATCACCTCCTTGGACCTACTTGAGATGCATCTGTGGATGCACGATAAGGTCTGGTTAGCCCTGCCGACCGTGACCTCGCACTGTTGGCCCACGTTCATCTTGGAGTCAATGATGGCTCCAAGATCCCTTTCTGCCTCCGTGCTCTCACAAAGGGAGTTTCCCATCTTATAAGTATGCTGCTGGTTACTACTGCCCAAGTGCAGCACCTTGCACTTGTCAGGATTGAAACGCATCCTATTTTTGTTAGCCCACCTCTGCAAGCTATCCCGGTCTCTCTGCAGTGTTTCTCTCCCTGCTAACGTGCCCGCCTCACCCCAAATTTTGGTGTCATCAGCAAATTTGAACAGGTTGCTTTTCACCCCATCGTCCAAATTGCTGATAAAGAGATTGAACAGTGCGGGCCCAAGGACCGAGCCCTGGGGGACTCCGCTGCCCACTTCCCCCCACGTCCACCACCACCCTCTGAGTACGACCCTTCAGCCAATTTGCAATCCATCTGACTGTGTAGGCATCGATGCCACAGTCACCTAGTTTTTTA